>NC_047042.1:27610174-27865174 GCF_011762595.2 Tursiops truncatus | reverse complement strand
GCCCTCTGGACTCTCCCATCACTTTTCTGCCTGACCCTGACCTTTATTTAAAAAAAGAAGTGTAGTTTGCTGCTCTGACTTATTCACCACTCTGACCCAGTTTTCTGTTGAAATCTTTGTCCTACAGTTTGTGCAACATGATTCTCCATAATCGGGTCTTGGCCCCTCTGACCTGAACCAACTGATTGTACCCTGAGTTTAAGTGATCGCTCTACTTGGATCAAAGAAGGAAAGAGCTCCTTTCATTCTGTGTCAACACCATCTCAATAGTTGTCTTTCAAACAGCACTGTCTCTTTATCAGGCAAGAGTAAAACATTAATTTTAAATTTGTAGTCTCCTTTAAATGTTACAAAGCCCATATATATCTCTACTATCTTCTTAATTCCTTCTAAGTATAAGACAATGCAGATAAGGCAGGTATTATTGTTATCTTAATTTCACACACAAGAAAGCTAAAACCCAGAGAGGTTAAATGAGTTGCTCCAAGTTACACAGTAACCAGTGTGCAGAGCTGAGATAAAATCTCAGGCTTTTTGAATCAGGAGCCATTTTTTTCCTTCCCATAATACATGACTGACTTGAGCCATTCAACAAACGTGAATCAAAATGAGGAAAGACTAGGTGCCAATAAACATTTTTTTTGTTTCTCTTTGGGAGACGTGTGGCCAGAAATAACATAATGATAAATTGAATGTAAATTTATGAATAGAACTTTGACCGGAGAGAAAAAAAAATTGACCCTGAAACTCTGCCACCCACATGTAATTTTTATTGAAATGTTTCTAAGCTGACTTGTTGATATAGCCAAGAAACCAAAGTGTTACTAAAAGAGTGAATTGTTTAGGTACATGGCCACAACACATGGTGTCCAGATCTGACTCAGAACATCTAGGGTATATTACTAGTTGTTAATGTAAAGAATATAGCACCTGAAAGAATAAGATGACATTAAGTAATTTTTTTTATAAGTACTGTTTTTATCTTTAAATTTAGATACAAATATATTTGAGAGGGAGATTACTGATAACTTGCTAATGACATAGCAGATAACATATTTAAGTTTTGATGACTTGAAAATTTCCTATTGACAAAATTGAGATAATAGTGATGAAAAAATCCTATGAGCCAGTTGTGGGAGACTTTAAGTGTGTTTTTTATTTCTGTATTAATAATTTATAATTCAAAGTATTTTACAATAATTACTTTTCTTTTACAAATTTCCTTTGAGATGGTTAAACCACACGCTAGGTATAATAGGAAATACTTTGCATGCCTAATTACAGAATTATGCAAATATCCCACCAGTATTACTATCTCTCCAATGATAAGGATATATTTTTTTCCTACTCACATCATTGAAAGACTTCTACCATCTGGAATAGCTTTCCTGCAAGTGCATACCTATGTGTGGTTGCATGTATTATGACTCTGTATAATTCTATTAGGAATCTTATTTAAAAATAGATATTTTCATCTAACTATCTAATTACTTTTACTAGATATATTGGATCTATGAAATTAACTGAACTTCCATATAATTATTATATGATAGAGAATAAATATAGAATTGGTAATATATTGCTGAGCAAATAAGAATATCCGTCATCCTGTATTCATGAACTAACGTGTACTAGGTATGGATAAACTACTTGAAATACAAGCATGAATAAAATATGACCAGTGTCCATTCTGAGCTCTAATTCATTGAGGTCATTGGCCAAGAAGCCCTCATAACGCATTCTGCTATTCAGTAGTAGAAACCTCTTCATGCCCCAAAGGGCTCCTTTTCTTTTTCTCTCTGGGCTCTATAGAGCAAGCTACCTTCTTTTCCTCTGGCAGCTACTACTACATCCTCTTTCCCCTAGGGCTCTTCACCACGAAAGCCTGGATCTACAGAGGATGTGGCCTTCTAAGCTGTATACCCCTTGAGATGTGAAGGTGGACCCTATTCTACTTACAGTTATACAATTAATCATGATTAAGAAGTATAGAGGAGAATTTCCAAAGTAAGTGCATAGACAGTTCTAGAATCCATATATTCTACTTCTCTATTTCAAGTGTATTTCAGAATCACTTCATGAGTATTTTAAAAATGCACATCATGGGGTCCACCCAGGACCTATTGAATCAAATCTATGTTAGTGAGGACCTGGGAATTCCCATATTTTAAACAAGTCTCCTGAGGGATAAAACCTTTAAAATCTCATAATGTAGTCTCTAACTGCAGATGGTAAATAAAATTATAGGACATTGCTCTTTAAAGTAGGGTCCTTAAACCCTACTTGTTCATGACAGAAATACAGTATTCCAACTTTTATGTATATCTAAAGTAAATTGACCATTAAATTATTTCCTTAAAGCTGATTTTGAAGATTATAGCACTACTACAAACACAAATGAAATACAAAAAAGGTAGCAGAGCTGACATAACTTCACCAAGTGTAAACCCTTTGAACTGCAAATCATGAAGTAAAACCAATGATGATCTCATCAGTATGTCAAGGAATCATAAAAGTATCCAAAATTTTCAAGACTGTGTGAAATATGGAGTCAAATCATAGAGAGTTAATGGTATGCTTCCAATGAAAAAGTAAAAAGTACATTAAAATGTTTAATAATTATTTTATTCCTAATTCCTATTTTATGAATGTTTTATTCATACTTCATAGTGTATTAATACAGTAGTAAATGTATATCATTTATTAATATATATGTGTTGGGATATTTTCAGATTGTTTTTACTCAGAAGTATGCAGTCTCATCATCAAAAAGTCTGCAAACAATAAATGCTGGAGAGGGTGTGGAGAAAAGTTAACACTTCTATACTGTTGGTGGGAATGTAAATTGATACAACCACTATGGAGAACAATATGGAGGGTCCTTAGAAAACTAAAAATAGACCTACAATCCAGCAATCTCACTCCTGGGTATATAATCTGAAAAACCATAATCCAAAAGGATACATGTACCCCAATGTTCATTGCAGCACTGTTTACAATAGCCAAGACATGGAAGCCACCTAAATGTCCATTGACAGAGGAATGGATAAAGAAGATGTGGTACATACATAAATACAATGGAATATTACTCAGCCATAAAAAGAAATGAAATAATGATATTTGCAGCAACATGGATGGACCTAGGGATTATCATACTAAGTGAAGTGAAGTAAGGTAGGGAAAGGCAAATATCATATGATATCGCTTATAGAATCTAAAAAGATGGTACAATGTACTTATTTACAAAACAGAAGTAGAGTCACAGATGTAGAAAGCAAACTTGTGTTTATCAGGGGGGACAAAGGGAGAAGGGATAAATTGGGAGATTGGGATTGACACATACACACTACTATATATAAAATAGATAACTAATAAGGACATATTGTATAGCACAGGGAATTCTACTCAATACTCTGTAATGATCTATATGGGAAAATAATTTTTAAAAGTGGATATATGTATAACTGATTCACTTTGCTGTACAGCAGAAACTAACACTACACTGTAAATAAACTACACTCCAATAAAAATTAAATACCTTACGTTTCAATTAAAAAAAAAAAAGTGTGCAGTCAGAAAAGTCTAGAGACCAAATCTATAGACCTCTTCTTTTATCCAATTAAAGGATTTTTTTTTTTTTCACAAAGTCTCCACTTTTCATGCAGGAAAGTCAATCAAAGGAGAATCTCTGAATGCCCTTTTACAGTAAGTGAAAAATTTGTCTTTCTTTGGGACTCCTACCCAGGTGGCACTATTTGGGCACTCAGCCATGCCCAGGAATGGCTTCTTTTTTCGTGGACAAATCTGTAAATGGCAAAATCATTAGCTAACTAACGATTATTATTAAAGCATACAATGCTATGAATGATACCGCTGATTGCTGAAAATGGTGAGACCACAGATTAGTAGTAGTAAATGATAACAACAATAATTAATGACAGGGCTTCCCTGGTGGCGCAGTGGTTGAGGGTCCGCCTGCCGATGCGGGGGACGCAGGGTCGTGCCCCGGTCCGAGAGGATTCCGCATGCCGCGGAGCGGCTGGGCCTGTGAGCCATGGCCGCTGAGCCTGCGCGTCCGGAGCCTGTGCTCCGCAACGGGAGAGGCCACAGCAGTGAGAGGCCCCCGTACCGCAAAAAAAAAAAAAAAAAAAATTAATGACAGCTTTATGGCAAGCATTGTGCTAAAAGTTCATCAAAGGCAGTCATTTCCTCCGTGTATAAATGAGGAAACACCTATATCAAGGTAACTAATTGCTTGGCAGAGTTATAAAAGACTTCGTAAGAGATAATATTTTTACTGGTCCTTGGCAAATAAATGGGTATTTGCTTAGGCACCTCTTGGCAAAGGACATTTCTGGGCAAAGTACCACCACAACAGAAGAGTCCTCACATATTAGTTCCTGGGAGTCAGAACACTCATTCAGCCATCCTCTATTTTACTGGCTCGGTCTTACTCTTCTTTATGATATTAACTTTTCTCTACTTATCAGACTTCCTTGTGTACTGAATTCTCTGTTGAACTCAGTGTCCCAGAACACATATCTTAATTTCTCATTTAATTATTTGTCTGTAATCTCCAAACATTATTTTCACTAGGCTATAAGATCTGTGAGAACAAGGACCATATCTCTCTCACTCATTTTTATCTTTCCACAGCCTAGGAGTATGTAAACATATAGTAAGTATCAAATATATTTGATGAATGAATGACTGAATATATTAGTCTGGCTTGATAACAGTCATATGCAACTATCACCTAGTGGTATCTAGACAGAGGAAAAATAAATACTAGTTTGGCCTAAGTTTTAAAGGCCTCTAAGTAACTAGAAGACACAGCACTATGGCTAAAGAGTATAGATAACTGGGGGAGAATAAAAAGATACATATCAGATTAAACAAATTGGCCCTGAATCCAAGATGCTCCATATTACTTGATCTGTGACAGTAGCAGGGAATTTCTTAATGCTTCTAAACTTCAGTGTCTTTATTTCTAATATGTGAATAACAATAACATCTCTTTCATGGGATCTTCATAGAGGTAGATGTAATATGAAATTAATGAAGCTTATGCTTCAAGGCCTATGATTTGCACAGGTACATTTCAAGCTCTAGTTAATGAGTGTAGGACAATTGAGAATAGTTACTATTCACTGTTAAAGAAAACCTGAAATGTCCTAAAACCTTACAGCTTTTATATGAAAAAACATGTCGTAGAATTTCCTGCAATAATCCGAAATGTTTATATGACCTTGGCTATAACAAGTTAGAAAGCTAAAAGGATCTTTCCTAAATTATCAATAACATACAAATTTTAATAACCTCGATAGAGAAAAGACTGATTTTTTTAATTCTTTCCATGGAAAAAATTACAACATTATTGTCATATGAACAGGCCAAAAAAGAATCATAAGAAGGGACTTCCCTGGTGGTCCAGTGGGTAAGACTCCACGCTTATAATGCAGGGGGCCCGGGTTCAGTCCCTGGTCAGGGAACTAGATCCTGCAAGCCTGCTGCAACTAAGACTCCACATGCCAAAACTAAGAAGCCCGCGTGCCACAGCTAAGACCCGGTGCAGCCAAAATAAATAAACATATATAAAAAAAAGAATCATAGGAAAATGTGTATATGTGCATTGTCTGACCAGTTCTTAGAATGCTGTACTTGGGGTTATATGCAGAAATAACTATTTAAATCATGATTATTAAAAAATAGATGTTAAATTGAAAGAATTTAACAGAGGAACAATCATCTTATTCTCACCAGACTAAAATTAAATAACATCTTTCTCTTTATTTGTCATTTGTTTCTTCCCATCCCTAACAAATGATACTAGAGAAGTCACCCTAGGTACAATTAACAAAACAGTACAAACATTTTATTATAAAATGTATACAACTAAAGCATATTTTCCAATGATGACCAATGTTGGAATGTGAAAAATGTCCCGTTGCTATCAATCTACAATGCTGAATCAGTGATTTTACTGTAAAGAGCTGATCATGTTTGTTAGAGGAAAAAAGTGCCAACTAACCGAAACAATGTGTGTATTCTATTACTCTTCCCATTTGATGTTTGACAAAATAAAATGGTACCTACCCAAACCACAATATCAGGGTTACGTATCCAACCAAGTTTTGTTTATTTGAATCAATATACAGGATTATGCACGTTTATGGGTTTATATTACCACAGCCACAGATGGTAGCCACTGAATGTATGACATTTTTACATGGATGCACATGTTTTCAATGATGCTAAACTTAATAATTTATGTATTTTTTTATATAGCCCATGAGACTGAAAGGCAGCCAAAGAGAGCCACATCTAGAAATCCTGCTGATGTAAACTAAATTAAGTTGAGCATAATGTTGTGCAAAACAAAATGAAAATTAAAAATAAAACATATGTATCGGATGCAGTTTTAGTACTAATCAAGTACTATGGGTCAAAAGGTGATAGACATCATGTGCTTATATTAAATGATTGAAGGGAGAACATCTTCTGTTTAATGCCCCAGAATACTGTCCTCTCTGGCCTTCTTAAAAGATTACACAGCACTAAAGGCAAGAACATACTTTATTCATCTGTGAAGAAATACAGACTGTGGCGGATGCAGGGGAGCCTGAATACATTGAATAATTAGAAAATAGTTCCCTAGAGATACAGAATTTAAAGGGTTACTATTTAAAAAACAAACACATGCTCTGGAAGTAAAATAAAAATAAAAAACCTTACCTGAAACTTATTGGAAAGTAATTTTTTTCTTGCAATTAATATTTAGGTCAGCTGATAGCATATAAGTGAGGTGAAAAATGTCATATTGGAATTTAGCAGACTATACTTTCAAAGGAATTTCAACTGTTAAAGCTTAGTATCTCTTTGGTTACTTTCAGCATTTGTAGAAATTATTCAAAAGTCTGTAAAGTCTTTTCCCATGCTACTATTGCTAACAAAAACACTTTTTAAATTATTCACATGTGTGTTTATAAATTAAGCACACTATGTAAATGTATTCTAAATGTATTCTAATATGTTTTGCTATAAACTGATAATTTATAACTTCTAGGATAAATTTTCAAGAATAGAAAACAGTTCTTTTAATAGTTCACAAAATAAGCTTTCTTATGGGCAAAATTTAGGCAAGTCATCATTCTGCCTAATACACTGTACATACCATTACTTCATGAAGTTTCATTTAACAGATATTTTGCCTGAAATGCAATCACATGGTATAAATTTGATATAAATTGAGTGGAAATGAAAAATACCTAAGAACAAATAATAAATAGTGAATGTTTTGAAAGTAATAATACAAATGTATAAATTAGATTTTGGAAGAAAATCTTGTTAACAAAGCTGAAGTTTTAAAATCAAAAATGTTGTCTTTCATAAATCATTGAACAAAGGTTAATTTACTCCAACTGTACAAATTTTTGATATTAAAAGGAGGGATATTTTTCAAATGTCTAATTACACAAACACAATAACACATGCACATACATGCAATTCACAGACTTTTCTTTGTTTTTTAAAGCTTAGCCCATAACAAAGCTGAAAAGTGAAGAGACCACACAGGTACCATATTTCTCAAAGAAGAAACAATTAGCTCTGAAATCTGCTTCAGGAAAAGTACTATTTTAATAGGTACACACTGCTGGTCTGAGGCTCGGGGTTTTCCAGCAAACACCATTTTTGCTCTTTTGAAGTGTTTTGATGTTAAGAATCCATCTGTTACATGAAAGTAAATGCTCAGGCTTTCTATCTTCACCTAAAGGTGTGGGCTACATGAATCCTCTCTATAAAGATATCAACAAAGAAAAACACAGAGGGAAAATTGTGAATTCAATCCGAAAAGGCCTTCAAAAGAGATTAGCAGCGGCAGAGAATTAGATACTAGAAACAGTCTAACAAATGTTTAGAATTGGGTCCCATTTCTCTTTATATTTTCATCCATTTTTAGAAACTCATGTTAGTGGCTCAATTTTTCAGAAATTCCTTAAACTTGCTTTAAGCCTATTCATCCTCCTTGGTTGAACAGCACTGATGATTGCTGTGCGTGAGATTCTGAGAGGGGACAGTAGAGAATCATGGAATCCTGTACTTAATTTTTCTTAGCATCATAAACCTTGCTTCCCAACACTTATCACAGTTTTAATTTTACATTTATTTCAGAGTTAATTTGATAGTATCTGTCTCTCAACTAAACCAACTGTTGAGAAATTGTTTTAACTCACCATTTATCTCTAGCATATGCAGTAGTGTCTGAGTCATAGTGGGCATTCAACATAACATTTGATGAATGAATAAGTAAATAAAAGCGGAGGTGACTCTCATAAAATCCTTTGGCCTAATCTTACTGAAGACCACGGTGAGCAGTAAGCCTAACAGCTCTGCGGATCATATGTTGATGCATAACTTACAGTATTGGAAGATCAAACAAATTAGATGGAGTAACGCTACGCATAAGTTAAATTAGCAGCTTTTTAAAAAAAACTTTTGCCTTCTGTTACTTTAGAAAAATTTTCCATCTCTAAATATGGTTTCCTTCAAAACAATCTTTAATCCTATTGAATGTTTATTTTTGTATCTATTGTAGATGTTCTAATTAACTCCTCAAACTGGTTACTAATGTAAAAGAAGGTATAGTCAATGATATAATTTTATTCATTTCAGACTTATGCTTTGCATCTAGTTACCTGGAATCTTTCATCACTGTACCTTTCCTGTGTGAACTCCTAATGATCCTAAAATATTTATGCACATATGGATGATTTCTAATTGACTTTGGAGTGTCAAATGACAGTGATTTGAGGAATTTACTAAAAGCATAAACTGAATAAAAGAGGAGTAAGCCTATCTTGTATAGTTAAGGTAGTTTAAAAATAAATTTTCATTTTAGAAATCATATATGTTATGACCACATAATAATAATTATTATTATTTTATTTATTTATGGCTGTGTTGGGTCTTCATTGCTGCGCGCGGGCTTTCTCTAGTTGCAGCGAGTGGGGGCTACTCTTTGTTGCGGTGCGTGGGCTTCTCATTGCAGTGGCTTCTCTTGTTGCAGAGCATGGGCTCTAGGCGCGTGGACTTCAGTAGTTGTGGCACACGGGCTCAGTAGTTGTGGCTCGCGGGCTCTAGAGCACAGGCTCAGTAGTTGTGGCACACGGGCTTAGTTACTCCACGGCATGTGGGATCTTCCCGGACCAGGGCTCGAACCCATGTCCCCTGCATTGGCAGGCAGATTCTTAACCACTGCACCACCAGGAAAGCCCGACCACATAATTATTAACCAATGTTTTGATAGGTGAAATAAAGGCAAAAATAATCAATAGATTATTTTCCTATGTGTAGAAATGTATGTTTTAGAAAAGTTTATGAAGATATTAATCAGCATTTGCTAAAGAGGTTGTGGTAGTGATAGAATTAGCACAAAATGGATTCTAGTTCAAGATCATCCAATTAGCTAATGGTGCAACCTTGGGCAAACCATTCTGACCCTCACTTTACTGTCTATAAATAAGCAGGTTTGGATCAATAAATGCCAAACCTAAAGTTCCACAATTTTCTATAGCAACCTCAAGAGTTATCATTCTAGTTCTGATATTCTTGCAAATTTTTGAATGGAGAATTTCAATACATTGTAAATAGCTTGCCAGGTTTCATAACTAAGACAAAGATTGAGAAACTCAGCAAAGAGTAGTTTTTTGTTGTTTGAAAGAAAACATATTTTAGTTGACCTTGATGAGGATTAAGTACGTAGACACTGCATGTAAAATGTTTAGAGCCTTAGAGCTCAAAAAGTAGTTGAGCATTTACTATTGAAAAAAATCTTAGCATATTGAATTTAACAGTGAGTTTTAGAGTGTGTACTGGTTGGTAGTTTGATATTAAATTTTTATTTTGGGGAAAAAAGGAATAAGTCATTAGAAAATGTCAAAGGAGAGGTGGGATAAGGAAAACAAGATGGAGAGACGATCAATAAAGAATGAGAACTCTTTTTGCTCATAAAATCTTTTCGATAATTGGTGAGAAACAGCGCATATACTCAGCGGCAACGCATTCTGATGTGTCTGCCTCTCCCGCTTCACCTCCCTCCTTCTTTCAGAGGCCTTCTCCTCCTCCCAATTGACAAATGCCTAACTAGCACCTACCCAGGAGACAGAACGTGTGTGTAAACTATGATGACTGTAATGTGCCGAAAGCTTTAGTACCATCACACCAGTTGTACGTATGCGTGTACTTAACGTGTGTGTGTATTACACTTAAAATCTACTTTTATACAGTACACTTTTACACAGCACAAAAAATAAGTGGTATTCTCACAGGCTCAGTTTTGCCATCAATCATATCAGCAGATATATTTTGAGTTCGTTCTGTTAAAGAAAGGTAATGCTCAGACTACCCTATACACTCATTGATTGATATATTTTGTTGTTACTACTTATTAAATTGAAAAGTGGACCACATATAGTGTTGATCTGGGGTTAAATAAGACTAACAGAGTATACGGAAGTCTGATGGAGAGAAATGGACCGGTAGGGGTGTAAAAGAGCCAATTGCCCTTGACTATATTCGATTAGCATGTTCACATAACTTATACTTGTTTTTCCTCAGATGAACTGATCTCCCTAAGTCCAAAACAAAATTTCCCTCTTCCAAGTAACGTATCTAGGGGTTTGTAATGATGTGTGGATTTTCTTTGCTGGTTAAAGCTGTGTGCGTGTGTGTGTGTGTGTGTGTGAGAGAGAGAGAGAGAGCGAGAGAGAGAAGGATACAGTTTATAAGTGCCTTGGCTTACTTACTTTCTTTGCCACCCTTCTCACATTTCCCAGTGGCAGTGTAGGGTGAGACGTGATGGAATAGGTGAGAATAAGGGGAGGTTATCACCTTCTCAAAGTCACCACTGTTGTTTCTCCAGGCTCAGATTTCCAATGTTTTTGATCCTGTACAAAGGATATGCTGAATTTATATTTTGGAAAATGCCAAATAAGCAAGTAGCAAAAACAAAATTAGGCCTAACCTAAGGCAAATCCAAATTTCACCATCATAGAATGAACTAGAAAACAAGAAAAACTGAAACATTTAAAAATTTATTATTTAGCCCCAAAAAATGTTTAATTTTTTTTTAAAGTTTGGCATTATAATGTACTACTTTTTTAGCATGGTCTATAACTTCTTTGTGCCAGTATTCTATCATAAGTTTGCAATATCATATGGATGGTCAAATATGATACTTGTTTGGTTGCTATGATGATCATAATACAATGATTAAAGCAAGGAGGGTCTCAACTTGTTTTGACACATCTATACGTTAAATTTTTTAAATTAAGTGATGTTTTACAATTGCTGTAGTTACTTGGTAAATGTAATTATGTGAATTAAATGTTTATGATGTTTTGTAATTAATAGTTACCAAACTTTCTTTTATAAATTAGTGTGTGCAAGTTTGAAAATTGAATCTGAGTAAATTAGTATTCATTTAGCATATTACTTAAATAAATGAAACTGCAATTTTGAAAGACAAAATACTCATTCTATTCTGAGGTCAGTGAAAGATGCAAAGATATTTTCATCGAACTCAGATGGTGATGCTATGACCAACTTATTATTTTCCTTCCTGTAGTGAATCACCGAGATAAAGACCTATCTCCATGTTAGTTCCAGAACTCGAAGACTGGTAAAGATGAATTTCATTGAGGCAATCCACAACTTAAATAATTTTTTAATGCTTAAAGAAAATACTTACTGAATGTTTTCACAAAATTAACATGATTGCCCTAACTTGTGCTTTTATTTATAAATGCACATGCCTGCTGCTTCACAAAGTCACCTGAAAAAAAATCCTTAATCCTTGGATCTACATTTGGGCAAAAAATCAATGTAATTGGTAGGCAAAATAAAAATAACATTTCTGAATTTCCACCTGGATCTCTACTTTCACTGAATATACACTTTGTTCAAGACCTTTCTTGGAACAGAATGTTTAGTAGAGTCTTCACATCAGGTAACACAAGAAACATTTGCATTCTGAAAGAATACCATTTGGATTTCTTCTACAGCTGGTTTCAGCAAACTATTTTCTCTGCAAGCAATCATTGGATGTTATTAAGTATATGTTATCTGAAAAGTACTGCGTTAAAACATTCGTTGCAGCCTCCTTTTCAACCTGAGAGCTGCTAGTCTACCTTGCTGGAACATCTTGCATAAATAAATGCCAAGGAAGTTGTAAAACCTCTCCTCTTTTATGGAATTTGGGTGAAGGAGAATGATAAGAACATGCCATTATCTTTCTGCTTATGACCAGTAATCACTTTACTTTCTAAACATATAAAGAATGTGAAAAAAAATGGTTAAAGGAAGAAAATACTGGGTGAGACTGGGGGGCTGAACCTGGTTCCAATCATCTCACTTCCAAAAGCCTCTATTCAGGACCCAGCCTCCTCTTAGCCTCACCCCTGTGCACAAAGCCTCATCTCCCAGGTCATATTAACAACCAACCATATGGAAGGGAGAAAGGACCGGAACCCATCACTGCTAGGAGCCCTCTCCTTATACCATCGTGAGAGAGCTAAATATGCCTTCTCCATAGAAATGTTATACACTACACAGTAGGTTTAGGTTGCATTGCACTGGCTTAGTTCTGGGGGCTACTTCTAGGAAAAATTAACTTCTAAATCTAACCAAATCAATAAGTGACTCTAGAAGGCTATTTTGAAGTGGCTGACAGTCTGTTTTTTACCATATTAGATCTATAGCTGTCATTTGAAAGGGCTATTCATTCAAGTGCTTTGGAGTAATAATTTCAAATGCCTTTAGCAAGGTGGAAAAGTCACTGCCCTCAGATGACTAACACAGGAAAGGTCAATTAAGTAATAGTCTATTCTATTCTACCAAGCTTCTTCCCCCGCCAATGCCAAAATATAAATTTATTTTTCAAGAGCTCAAAGGTTTTAAGAAGTGTTCTGTATTATGAATTAGTTATATTTTTAAAACTACCTTTTCTGTTTAATCTAGATTACATAAGGCATCTAATTTTCACCTATTTCTCACACCTGAACTTTCTTCCCTTGATTCTATGGGTCATTCCTTGATTTCAGATCCTTATTACCCTGGAATATTGTAATTATCTTTCAGAAGGACTTTTGGCTTCTAATTTTTCCCACTTCTAACACATGCTATTGGCAGACTAGGTTTCTCAATGTAAGGAGCACTGATATCACCACTATGTTCAAAGATTTTTATTTGTTTGTTTGATTTGTTTTGTTTTTTTCCAGTATCTTTCCTGTTCAATTTGTGAAGTCCTAACTTTCTTAGTCGGGCATCCAAAACCTGCTTTGATATCTTGCATATCTACGTTTTCATTCTCGTTTCTTACTTTCCAGTTTTATAGATACTTATTTCAGGAAAGTTGGACATTTTCATATTCTCCTTAACACACTGCCCACATTCCCACATCAGGACTTTGTTCACATGGTTTCCTCACGAAACAGCCTCACTTTGCAGCCTCTCCCACTTACAGTCCCGCACTTTCCAGATGCTTATGTTCTGCTCCACCTGGAAGGACCTTTCTCAAAAGCTATCTTAACTACAGTCTATCCATACGCTTAATTTATAATCTCTTCTGCATAATCTTAGGCTGTATCTTTTCTCTGAACTCCAATAGAACTTTTTTAGTCTTTGTTTAAAAAAATATTTGTTTTATTTATTTATTTGGTTGTGCCGGGTCTTAGTTGTGGCTTGTGGGCTCCTTAGTTGCGGCATGTGTGTGGGATCTAGTTCCCTGACCAGGGATCAAACCCAGGTCCCCTTCATTGGGAGCACGGAGTCTTAAGCACTGTGCCACCAGGGAAGCCCTCTTTTAGTCTTTTTTGAAATATCCCTTTCTGTCTTCAAAGTGTTAGGCAAAACTACAGTTTTGGTTCATTTAATCAGCCTATGAAAACAAATGTTATATGAACGTATTCATATTTCCAAAATAAATTAGGCTAAAACATACACCATGCTGTTTTTCTTACTAGCACACTCCCACTCTTCTTGGTAACTATTGCATACTTCCACTCTCTCCTCATTATACCCACTCCAATCTTCACTTCAGCTACTGGTCTTAGTCCTACATTACTAAGAAGAGAGGCAATAAGAAAACTTCTTTCCAGCAACATAGATAGACCTAGAGATTATCACACTAAGTGAAGTAAGTGAAAGAAAAATATCACATGATAAAGCTTATATGTGGAATCTAAAAAACTATTATACAAATAAACTTATTTACAAAACAGAAACAGACTTACAGACATGGAAAACAAATTTATGGTTACCAAAGGGGAAAGGAAGGAGGGATAAATTAGGAATTTGGGATTAACAGATATACACTGCCAGGGCTTCCCTGATGGCGCAGTGGTTAGGAATCCACCTGCAATTTCAGGGGACACGGGTTCGAGCCCTGGTCTGGGAAGAGTCCACACGCTGTGGAGAAACTAAACCTGTGCTCTGCAACAAGAGAAGCCACTACAATGAGAAGCCTGCGCACCGAAAGGAAGAGTAGCCCCCGCTTGTTGCAACTAGAGAAAGCCCGTGCGCTGCAATGAAGACCCAATGCAGCCAATAAATTAATTTAAAAAACAGATATACACTACCATATATAAAATAGAGAGACAACAAGGTCCTACTGTATAGCATAGGTAACCATATTCAATACCTTATAATAACGTATAATGGAAAAGAATCTGAAAAAGAATATATATATTCTTTATATATGTATATAACTGAAACGCTCTGCTGTACATCACAAACTAACACAATATTTTAGATCAACTAAACTTCAATGAAAATAAGAAGAGAACTTCCACAAGCTCACAGCGAATCTTCTGCCCATTAACCTGCTTCTCAGTATACAGAACTCTGCCCTGTCTCATTTCACCACAAACTCTCCTTGCTCTTATTAACAGTAACTTTTTACCGTGGGTAATAGACCTCATTCTCTCTTGCCTCTATGCCAGGATATCATTCCAAAGGTCTCTCCTAATTCTTTCTATCTATACTATATAATTTCAATCTGTATAAAACCATAATGTAATTGTTTTTATGAAAAAAAGGAAAACCTTCTGGGTTTCTGTAGAATAATGACAACCACCTACACTGGAATCTTTCCTCACAGTCTCTAGAAAACCCATATAGAACAAGAAGGAACGCACATGAAACCACCCTTAACGCATTCCTAGATGTTAACTAGGAGACAGAAAATACCACGATCCTTAATTTACATAGAAGTAAGGAAACAAACATGCAAAAATGAGTGGGGCCAGGTCTGGAGGCCAAGAGTGAGGAAGAGACTGAACAGAAACAAGGAGGTGGTGGGGGCCAAGCAATGGCAGAAAACATAAAAGGACTCCTGAGAGAGAGGGTTCTACACTTAAATACTGAGAAGAGGTCACAGCGTGGACATAACAGGACCCCTGAGAGAGAGAGTTCTCCACTTAGATCCTGAGAAGAGGTCACAGCGTGGACATGAAAGGACCCCTGAGAGAGAGAGTTCTACACTTAGATACTGAGAAGAGGTCACAGCGTGGACATAACAGGACCACTGAGAGAGAGAGTTCTACACTTAGATACTGAGAAGAGGTCACAGCATGGACTCCTGGGGAATTATAAAGAAAGGACTTAAAAATGCAGGATCAAAACTAGCAATTTTAGAAAGGCAAGGCATAGCTTCTGGGAGAAAGGGAGGCATTCCTTGGGGCATTGGTGCTGGTGGGAGAGAACAAACAAGTGGTGGAAACTAAGCATTCTATGGAAAGAGAATTCAAAGTCAGAAGACTTACCAACCCTTCTCTTCCCCTGAATTAAAAGGAGCCATCTATGAATAAAACTGCCTTTAATTGTACCAAAAGAATTTAGAAACTAAGAAATTTAAGAATCCACACCCAAACTCCTCATAGAGAATTACCTGTTTTTTATTGGTCTAGGAAAATCTGTTCTTTCAGAAGGAACAGACATTAGCAAAAAACATCCATATATAACTTAGTGAAAAAAAAGCAGAAGATGAGAATCAAAAACATTTCAGCTGATGAAAATTACTCTCATTTAAAATAAAAATATCAAAAAGAAAAAAAAAGGAAAGGCAAAACAAAGCTAGACAATATAAAGAAAAAAACTACAAATATGTAACATTATATATATATAGCGCACGACACACAAAATGAGTTTTGTCAAAATAAATTAATCATATTAAATATAATGAACTTAATCCATCTCTTAAAAGATAAACATTTTCAAACTGACTTACAAAGTAAAAGTCAACTATATGCTGAATTAAGGAAATAAACCTAACATGATGTTATTCAGAAAGCTAAAAGTGAAAGGATGCACAAAAATGTATCAGGAAATATAAATAATAAGAAAGCATGGGTTGTAATCCTGGTAAACAAGGTAGAATAGGTAAAAAAGCATTAAAGGAGACAGTTTATAATACTAAAGACCACAATACATGATGGAGATGGTATGGTTATCTATGGACCAAACATCAGAGGAACTCACTTTATAAAGTAGAAACTACAGGTAAGGCTGAGGAAATAGACAGAAAACCACTAAAAGTAAGCGATTACCATTCTCAATGCAACAGAAATCAACTGGATGAAAAAAAAATTAAGGCTAAAGAAGAATTAAGCAACATCATGTAGAGGATAGACCATATGAAAATTTATAGAATAACAGAGAAAGTGACTTCAACTTAAGTGCACAAAAAACAATCATGAAAACTGACCATATATTTGGTCCCTCAAATGCCCCAAATTTCTGTAAAGTATAAATATTACAAACAACATTATCTTACATGGATATGATAGTTTTAGAAAATAACACAATTTAAAACTAAGCAAGAACAACAATAACGATATCTCTTTATCCTAGAATTAAAAAAAAAACAAACTCTATTAATTCATTGGAGAAAGAGGAAATAGGAAATTAAATTGAAGAATTTCTGAAAAATAATGATAATTCAACACTGCATATCAGACACTCTTGGCTCTAATTAAAGTGATAATCAAAAGAAAATATATAGCTTTATGTATTTATATTAATAAAAATCAAAGAGTGAAAATAATTTAATTAAATTCTCAAAGCAAAAGTTAAAAAATGGAAACCCTAAAAAAACAGCAGGAAGCAAATAATTAATGCATGGCAAAAATTAATGAATTTTAAAATAGAAAACAGCACAACCAATTAATAAAGGAAAAAGTTGTTTTTTGACAAAAATGAAGATAATTACAAGCCCACCTAATCAAAACATAAAAGAAAGAAAGCATAAACACAACAATAAATTATAACTGGTAAAAATCATTGAAATAAAAAAAATTAAAAACTAAGTGACTATTTGCCCAACTCTATGCAGGTAAACTTGTAAACCTAAATGAAATAGATAACATTCTAGGAAAATACAATTTACCTATATTTAACCCAGTAGAGATAGAAAGGTTAAATTTCTATAGAAGAAAAACGTCATTACAGATATCCACCAAACCTTCATAGACCAGATATTAAGAATTATATGTAGTATTCATGAATAATCTGAGATAACCCATGATGAAAGTTAAGGAAACAATAAAAAATTCAGAAAATTAGCAAAATATAAAATTAATATGTAGAGAGCAATAGTTTCTACATATATTAACAATACCCAGTTAAAAGATATAATGAAAGGGAAACTTAATTTACAATATCAGCAATAATATAAAATATTTAGGAGTAACATTAAGGAATATACTTGGCAGTTCCCTGGCAGTCCATTGGTTAGGACTTGGCACTTTCACTGCCCCGGGTTCAATCCCTGGTTGGAGAACTAAGATCCTGCAAGCCGCGCGTGAGGCCAAAAACAAAAACAAAAACAAAAAAAGAAAGAAATGTACAAAACCATTATGAGAAAAGCTGTAAAACATTAAGGAAAGACAAAGAAGTAAACCTGAACCGATAAAATGATGTTGTTTGTTATTGGTTTGTAAGAGTCAAGATCATAAATAGTCAATTCTCCTCATCTTGCCTGATTATTTTCTATATGAATCTTAAAATCAACTTGTTTAACTCCATGAAAAAAGATTAACTATGAATCATACTATGTGTGGCTGTTTTCTTTCACTAATAATTGGTTTTCTGAAGTTAATGTACATTGCTGCTATGGTTGCAGTTTATTTTTATTGCTGTATAGCCTTCCTTTGTGTGAATTGTCCACAGTATATTATCCATCCTATTGTTGAGGATAGTTTGCATGGTTTCCAATGTAAGGCATTAATTCAAATAATTTTGCCATGAATATTATTGTACGTTTACTTTGATTAACATATTTACACATTTTTCTTGGGTTCAGTCTATGAATAGAATTGCTGGTCATAGAGTATGCATAGATTTAGTGTTTGGTAGATGATGCTAAAGAGTTTTCCAATGTGGTTGTAAAAATTTACACTTCCACCCACAGTGTATGAGAGTTCTGATCCTTCCATCCTTAGCAACTATTGGCCTTTTGTCCTTTCATTTTGGTCATTCTGGTAGGTACGTAGTGGAATCACATTGTGATTTTAATTTGCATTTCCCTCGTAGCTACAGAAGTTATTGGTCCTCTTTTATGAAAAGTCTGCTCAAGTCGTTAGACCATTTTATACTACTTTGCCATCTGGCCCTTGGTTAGATTTAGTCAAGAGAAAAATTTGCAGGAGATCAATAGCCGAGAAACAGAAATGCTTTATGCTTCTGTGTCTCAAAAGGAAGCAGGTCCTTTTGAGGTAGTTTCTGGTAGTTGCAGGTGAAAAAATAACAGGATCAAAGTGTTTCTAACTCCAGCTTTGCAGAGATAACACCTTTCAGCAGCCCGGTCCTGGTCAAGGCTGCACATCTTAGCAGATCCAATATGTACCAGAAGATCACACCCAAAAGAGATTGCAGATTTGGAACATTAGTATCTAATCTCTGATTATCATTCATTTTTCCTTTTATTCTTCCAGACCCTCTCCTTCTCTCTTTTGCTGCTCCTTCCAACATTTTTCATCCATTTCCCTATATTCCAGTTCCCTATCTTAAATGCCTTTGGCTTGACAATTAAATGCTTGGATTGGTTTCTGTGTTCATAACTGGCTCATAAAGGGCCTGAGAAACAGAAAAATAAAGTGACATATTCAAGCATGTTCATGAAGCATTGTTTGTAATAGTAGAATACTAGAAAAAACTCAACTGGCTATCAATATGAGAATGGACAACTCATGATGTATTCACACAATATAATTCAAAGCAATGAAAATGAACAAAGCAACAGCATACATAATAGGGAAGATGAATCTTAGATACTGCTAAGTAAAGAAAGTCACAGAAAATTGCTATCTTTAGGAAGCTGTTACTATTTATATAAAGTAAGAACAATACATCATATTATATGTTGTTTAGAGCCACATACATAAGTGCAGCAAAAAGACAGAGAAAATAAGCTCTAAATTTAGAATATTGTTCATTTCTGCATGGTAAGCAAGGGGATGGAACCAGGGAGGAACACAAAGAAAACTTTAAAGATAGCTGTAATTTTCTAATTCTTAGGTAGGGTGGCATATTCTTCAATGTGAGTTCCATTTTATTGTGTCTACATGTGTATGCTATTTGTTTTGTATTTCAAGTGCCAGAAAACAAAAGTAATTTTTAGAAAAGAAGGCATTTATTGTCCACTCAAGTTTGGAGCCAGAAAACAAAATTCTCATTATATACATAATTATAAAACTAAGTCTATTTTCTGGACTTCTAATTTGTTTTATTTGTTTATCTGTTCTCTAATACCTTACTATTTTAATGTCATGTTTACAATGTTTTTATAGCTAATATTTGCAGGTCACCATTTTTAATGTTAGACATGCTATCACTCATATCATACTTACAGTAATGACTTTCATTATTGTGGACCACTTGTCTTTTATTCTTAACTAGAGAAATACTAATTTCTTGATACATTTTTAAATGGTCATGTTTTTGTCTTTTAAAATTAGCTCCATTCTTAGAACTGGAAATTTTAAATATAGTAGAATTAGAGATAATTTTTAAAATACACATATTATCATAGACTTTTAATGTATTGATAGACTCTTTTGGCAAACGCATGAATAAACTTTGGAAAGTAAAACTTTGCTTGACATAGGGAAAGATAATTTTACTGAAATGTCAAGTATAAAGAGAATGCGATTTGTTAATAATATTATAGTGGTTCATTATTATTCACTAAATAGACAAAATTTAAAACCTTCAACTATTTTATGAATGAATTTTCCTTGCAAATGACAATTCCAATAAAGTATATCTGTGCTTCAAAGGTCAGAATGATCATTGAACTAGATAAACTTAAAGCTACAGGATTCTGTTTTAAGCTTGTAATTTAGAAAAACAATAGCTCCATGTTAAACTGGGCATTTTGGAAAGCTGTATTTATTCCTTCTGGTAAGAGATACAATTCAGTCTATTTCAGCAGCAACTTGCTAAAGTAAGCCTGCAGATTAGGAAATGGCCCACCAGCCTACTTAATACACAAGCAGATCCAGTCAAATGGAAAATGTGTGATTTAAGTCATTTTTTGTATATAAAATAATAACAGTGTTAATCATAATTATTAGTATTATTATTATAGGGTTGGACTAAGGATTTAGCATTCTGGCCTGTTTTAAACCTTTGACATTCACTTAGTTACTAAGTTATTTAAATGACAGTTACATGAAAGTCACTCTCTTGATCAGCAGAGGTCATTTCCCATTAAGCCCATCTCCACTCTGCTGTTTTAGGACAACGTGGTGGGCATTTTTTTTTTGTAGTGAAATTAATTATACCTGTAAATCATAGGATGTAACACATTTGTGATATTTTTATTTCTGAAGAAATGAGGAAAGGAGAGAAAAAATATGAAGAGAATGAAAATCAGGATTCTCTTAACTGCTTTATTACACATTTTGCTTTTTTAATGGAAAAATAGGCATCATCCCACAGCTAAAGAAATCTTAGAGGCATAAATACAGTAGGAAAGGAAATCATGAATTTTCTCCTATTTGTGGAAACTGATGGTTTAAGTTTGTCCAACATAAACCTCACTATTTAGGAAAGAAATTCTATCTAATGCATTTATTTGGAAGGTATTTTTATAATATCTGTAAGAATCTGTGGGTTATTTTGGAAAATCTTCCCCCGTTTTGAGGGATACTGATTTCACTGTGGCTAAGCTGCTGCTTATGACCTTGAACAAAGCAGAAGTCTTGGAATGCCTTCCTGCTGTCTGCACAGACCTGTTCTCTCTAGTTACTGCACAAAGGAATAGTTTAATTCCACTTGGAATATAGGTATGTTTGAGTTTCAGGAAATAATGGAGCACTGTTGATTAGTTGTGAACTAGAACAAGTAAGCCACAAGAGGGCATATTTTTCTTGGTTTCATCACCCTTAAATAAATAAGGCTTGCCTCAATTAGGTACCATAGGAATCCCTCCCCCTCTCCCATTTTCTTAGAAGAATACACTGTGTCTAAAGCATGTTCTAAGTGTGGCGTGGTGGTACGAGGTATTAAGAAAAGCAAATTTAAAGATTTTTTCTCTTATATGATATATAGAAAAGTTGTTTACTTTTCCTTAAAATCTTTCCTTGGGGATGGTTTGTTGCTATAAGAACATTGTTAAAAATAAGAAACAGAGTCATTTATTTGATTTTAAACTCTCCCATTCTGCAATAACTCTGTGGAGTCCTATATCAGATACAAAAAGCCTTTCCAGTCTCTAGTGCATGTTCATAGTCAAGGAGGTGCTCTCTTCTGAGGTCTCAGGACTTGGGCCAAAGGGGTTGGGCTATGTTTTTATTTTTATTTTGAAGTGCATTCCTGCTGAATTTAATTATTCACCACACCCCAACCCAGCTAAGTAAATATAACCTTAAGATTCTGGCTTGGAAAGGTTTTGAAAAATAGCTGATTTTTTTTTTTCTTTTTCTTTTTTCTTTTTCAAGAAAAGGCTCTATAGCAGGGTGCTATTTTGCAGAGGGCATTGAGGCAGGAGTCAGAAGGAGCTAGGTGATCACTCCACCTTCTTGGCCTTCTTTTCCTCATGTATAACATGAGGGCCAGAAGGGCTTTGAGGTCTCTCCTAACTCTGAAAGTTTATGATTATTTATGATGTTATAAGAGTTTAAAACACAAAGACATTACAATTTCACATTCCGATTAACTAACCTAAACTATCTTCTGTCTTTATTTGATGAGAAACAGGGATCCATTTACTTCTGAGAGTTCTATGCATGTATAATTAATACTGCATTAAAGACAGAAGTCAGGAGTGTTCTTTTCCACTACTAAACATGATATAATTATCTTAATATGTAACTAGCTAGTGATCAAGTGATGAGTGAATTGTCATGATCAAATGAATCAGATGGGGGAAAAAAATCTGCAGTTTATAAGGGGAAAATATCTGATAGAAAAGTAGGAGGTGGGTAGGCTGCTTTCAACTCATGCCATCACTTGTTTCAATCAGACATAAACTAACATATATCCCAGTTTTGTCATATGAGTATAACAACATTTTTATCTGTTCGTACTGTTATGTTAATATGTGAGAAAACATTCATAAGGTAGTATTTATTATAAGGCAGAGAGGTTTTATGTCTGACCAAGGTATGATTAGTTTTATAGAAGTGAACACTAAATGGCTTGGGTTTCATCTCCATTTTCTTGTCTCTGTGCACAGAACTTTGTGATCTCTTTTATCTGTCTTTTTTTTTTTCCTTTTAAATTCACCAAATTTCCATATGCTTTGTGAATGGAAGACTGCACAGAAAAGCACCTTCTGCAGAAAGTGTAGTCAAATCCTCTGAGATCCTGCTAGATTTAAATTCTGGACCCAGTAATTATCTTTCTCCTGTCTTCTGGGCAGAGGTAGCTATATGTGGAATTGGAAAAGCCTAGAATATAACTATTCTACTCTTTCCCATCCCTGCTACCTTCCTTTATGGCTCCCAACATAGATTGATGATTCCTGAAATTCTACAATCAGAAATTTATTCCTTGGCTTCACTCAGTATAACAATGTAATACTTTGAGAAACAGTGTATTTCATATTATCTAACATAAATCTACTACCATACAGTAAGAATGACTTACGTTCAATCTGTGAGCCCTAAATGAAGATGAGTGAGGAGTGGTATGCCACAGAGGAAGAACCTGGACCCTCAAGACAAGTTTACTCATTCAGCAATGTTTCCAAGCACCTGGAAAGTATTTTCTGTTTCCTTTTTCTTTCTTTTTTACCCCTCAGACCAGAACAGGCATAGCAGCAACAATTAGGTAGTTCTAACTGATGATACACACATCTCTTTCAGTGTAATTAAGGATTATTTACTGAATCTTGAATAGTCACCCTTGAAGATAAGCTAAACTGTATAATACACATTACATTTTAACAAAACTTAAAGTAAAATAGACCTTTCCTACTGGGTGTTATTTCAAGGATTCAGATAGTGTATTAAGCAACACTATAGGACAGATTACCAAATTGCTTTTGGTAACAGTAAATTTCAAACTCTTAAAAAGGATTATAAAACCATACTGGTGGGATCCTGTAGAGTTAGCAGAAATTTCAGAAATAATTCAGTGACTAATTATTGTTATCACATCCACTGTTTTCATTAATTCATTTAATCCCCAAATATTTGTTAAACACCCATCATATGCAAGACACTCAGAGAAGTATCATGAGGATTACAAAGCCCTGGACACAGCTGAGGCCATTCATCACAACTGAGCTGTGTGGTTGACTCTGCCTGCTGCGTGCTCAGAGTAATTAAAAGGAAAGAAAGCACAGAACCCAGTTTCCAGATGTTCTTCTCATGGTATGTTCAGGATACCCTAGTAAATACAGTCTAAATTTGAAGTCAGGGTACTTCAAACCAAATCAGTTCAATACAAATTCATAGGCACTGTTTTAGGAGCTGGGGAAACAAGAACACAAAACAGGCAATATGCCTGTATGGGATGCAGACAAATGCATAATTTATTATGATATAACATGAAAGGGACTTATTTAGTAGTGAAATCAAAGTGCTTTGGAAAAACATGAGGGAGTGATTAATCCTGCAGGGGCTTTGTGGAAAAGGCTGAGACAGTAGCAAAAGGGAGATGTCATTTGCCTTGAGTATATTAAGCTAGGATTTTAGACAGGAAGGAAAAAGGGGAAATCCAGAGTTAACCACAACTCTAATTAAATACAATATTCTGGCCAATAAACTGACAAAATTATTAGAAAATTAATAAACAGAGTAAAAATCTAAAAGTACTTATCATGAACGCACCATGTGCAAAACCCTAAGCTATGCTTTGGGAGACAAAAGAGGTATTTTGTCCTCACAATGAGATTGCAATTTGGACTGGGGGCAATGGCATAAACAAATAAAAATAATATAAAAATAGTTTTAAATGCAACAAACACATCAAGTGTGTGGTTAATTATAAAATGAGTGGTATAACACTGAATATAAAGCATTCAGAAAAAATGTGGCTATAGATTGGAATAGTCTGTAGGGCTTTAAATTGTCCTGTATCCAAAGAGGAAAATTATGGGGTTGGTTGGTTGACAGTCAAAACCAAGGTTACAGTGATGGGGCAGTATGAGACACAGGAAAGAAACTTGGTCAGAGTTAGGAAACTTGACTCTCTTCTGAGCTGGCTCTGCCACCAGCCATCTGTAACTTAAAATGACTCATTTAGCTTTGGTGGCCCTCAGCTCTCTGCTGCAGAGGGAAGGCTGAATGAAGAGTCTCCTCCCCCAGACCAGTTCTTCCATTGTTGCCACTGTCTGCTCGCTGCCCCCAAATCGAAACCCCCCTGGTCGTTTGCCAAGGGAACTCTGGGACCTTACGAGCTGTGCTCTTAAGTCAACCTGACAAATGCAGGACCCCATGGCTGCTTTTTTCTATGGCTCCACCCCAAGTTAGTTTTATGTTTGGGACTAGTAAGTGCAAGGTGTGTGACCACAGACCTAGAGTTCCAATCATACAAGGATTTACCATGTAGCCAATAAGGCCCCAGTTCAGGACTCATCCCTTGAAGAAGCCCTTTCCATGTCCCTGTGGTCAGCCAGACAATGAATTCATATGTCGTATGTTTTTCTAAAATCTGTAGAATTAAGCTATTTCTGTATTAGTTTTTTCAAGAGGATCCCACCTCCAAATAGTGTGAGTTCCAGGCTCCACAAAATGTGGATCCACCCTGGTCCCCATACACTTCCAAGTTTTCTATTGCGTGACCAAGGTGTGTACAAATCTACAAGGAAATCTAACACAGGAATAAGTGACGTAACCCTGCTGGCCTGGTATGAGGTAGAGAGGAAAAAAGACTTACATTTTGTGTGTGTGTGCGTGTGTTTGTTTTCTGTTGGCCTCCTGCTTGGTCCTTCCTCGGTGCCAGCCCCATAGTGGAGGGCTGATCTCTGTCGCTCATCCTCAACACCTGCTCTTTCGAGGCCAGTAACAGTGGATCGGGGTTTTACATACTGGAACACAGCTCCTCTTTTTGAGGCTTAGAGTTTTTGAGACAGTGTTTGTCCTGTTTTTTCGGCAGGGAGTCCTTGGAGACGTTATGGTATAGAATAAACAGGCCCCAAAGCCACCCGGGCGCGGGCTCAAACGTCAGAAATTCCTTTACATACAGAGTGCCCTGTCCGGAAAAACATCCCCCAGCGCGGCCGGAGCTACATTTAATCCACGCTGCTGACAGCCCGCGCGCCGACTGGGATGGACTTTTGCACGCTGGGGAGGACTGGCGTGCGCACAGGGGAGGGGGGCCGAGGGCTGGGGGAGGAGATCGGAAGGGGAGAGGTAATCCCCGGCGTTCTGAGCATCCCCCTTTTAGAAAGACTGAGTCTCTCCCGGGACAGCTGCTGCGGTCACACCACAAACTTAAAAGCCGCCCTCCCGCTCCGAGCGTGCCTTTCCTCGCCACCCTCGCCTCCCCACAGCTCCAGCTGGTGCCTGGCTCCGCGCCGCTCCCGGCAGGACGCTCGGGGGGCAGCAGCGCCCCCTGCCTCCCGGCCTGGCCTCTGCGGCCGCAGCCTCCACGCTCCGTCAGGGCCGCCGGCGGCTCCGCGGCTCAGCCAGGGCTGCCGCTCAGAGGAGGTCGCGCCGGTGTCCCGGGTCGCCGCCTCACACGCCCACCGCCTGCATCCCCTTCCTCTCTCCCGGAAAAGACAGCGGGCACAGAGACAGGGCGAGAAGAGTTCGCGGCAGGTAAGGCTGGTTTCGGGTCACCTGCTGCTCCGGTGGGAAGACCGCGGTGGCCAGTAGGGGTGACTGGATTTTGGGGGTGGTCGTGGGTCCGAAGTGAGAATGCCGAGCGGCCGGGAGATAAGGCAACGTTCTGGGGCGGAAAGAGCGCTCCGGAGCTGACGGGAGTGGGCACGCGGGGGGGCCAGACGGGGAACTGGGCGCCGAGGCGCTGACGGTCCGGGCGCGCGGCGCGGGGACAGCGTGGCGGCGGGCGCAGTCTCCGCTCGCCGCCGCCGCTTCCTCAGCCCGAGCTTTCCGCGCCGCGTAAAGTTTTCCTCCCGAGACGCGCCCGGGAACTTCGCTCTCTCTCTCGCCCCCTCCAGGGCCCCGGCGGCCGCGAGCGCGTCTGAACGTGCCCCGTGGCTCCTCTGGCTGCAGGTTCATTCGCAGACGCGTCGGTGAGGACAGTCTGGCGAGGATTTGACCAAGGGCGTCTGCGCCCTCACTCGCTCCTTTTCCCGACGGGCTGGGGGGAGGGGACGGGGATACCGTGGCGGCTATTTGTGTTGTGGTGCTTTTGGGGAGGGATGGGCAACGCCTTTTTCCCTGTGAGGGAACCGCGACGCTCCGTCTGACGGGAGCGTGCATCCTCCCAGACTCTGAGGGCAAAGTTGGAAGCAGACACCAGCCTCAGAGCTGGCTGACTGGGAAAGGCGGCTCCTGCAAAACGTACTCTTGTGGGGGCCGGGCATCCCTCCGTACCCTCGGCTTGGCTCGCTCCGAAAAGGCCCGGATTTGACTCCTGCTGGGAATTTAACCGGGTGGATTTAACCCCGCCGGTGTTTCCCCCCTGCTCCCTCATCACGCGCCTGGAGTTGACGCGTTAATGGGCCGCCCTGGCAGCGCCCGGGCCGTTTTCGGCACCGGCTCATTTTCCTTCCCTCACGACTTGAGTTCAACCTCATGGACTGAGTTGCTTTGCTTCCGTCCCAGCGCGCGGGGGGTACTTGACAGGAGGAGGAGGCGCCGCACTCCTGCCACCAGGCTGGACTCGAGGGGACTGGACGGGAGCTGCGCAGCCAGCGCCTGGGGCCGCTGAGGTCCCCAATTCCGAGTTACGGAGATTGGAGTTAAATAGGCGAACTTTTCGCCGTTTAGCCCCGAGCGAAGCCGTAATGAAAGGCAAATGTCTCTACGAGAGCTCTTCTTTCCCCACCAAAGCCCCTCCCATCCTCCCTTAGCTTGTCAGTGGTGTCTGCAAGAGAAAAAGAGGGGGCGGGAACGGAAAGTCTCAAATTTAGCCGAAAAGGTTCTCCTCCCCTGCGGGGGCGCGGGGTGGGGCGTGCTCACTAAAGGATGGAAAGGGTTGAGGGGGAGGTAAAGGAGACGGGACGAGACCCCTCCTGGGTCTGGTGCTGCTGTTGTGTAACCATGGCAACCGCCAGGGCACGAGCGGTCAGAGCCTTCCGGGTTCTGCACGTGGAAAGAAAAATGTGAAGGGTGGGGAAGGGAGAGAATCACATGTCATCACTCCAGTGTTGCCGTCGCTTCTCGCTCTGTTCTGAGGCCAGAGAGCCAAGAGGATGAGCAGGAAGGGTCTGGGTTGGATGTGAGCAGCCCCAGACAGGAGTTGCTTTAACTCTGTCCCGCCTCGGAGTCACTGAGGCTCAGCCGAGTAGCTAAAGCTGGCCAGAGGGACATCGTTGGTAGGCTACAAAGTGATGGTTCAGGTCAGGAAGATGGGAAAAGGCCTTGGCCTTTGAAAGAGAAAAGGCCAGGAAATACAGGAAGGTGATGTGGGAAGAGATATGAATAGCGTCAAGAGGAAGCTGAGAGACAGTAAAATGGTACTGATTTGGACTGCCAACATTTCAAATGGAATTTGCCCATTATGAAATGAAAAATTGGTGGAAAAGGGAAGGGACATTTATCAAGTACTTCTTGCATCCTAGGTACTTTGTACATTATCACGATTAATATTCTCAGCAACACGATATGAAGTTTCATTATTTTGTTTGTTTGTTTTTTAGATTAAAAAAAAAAAGCAGAGACACACAGAGAGTTAGAACTGTGTGCTGTCCTATTTTGGCTTTTGCAATTTTAAGAAAAATCATAGTTCTTAAAAGTGGTACCGGTGGTTATGGGAGTAGACAAAGCAATTATTCTCATTTTCGAGGTGAGAATAATGAGATGTAAAGGTGTGTTAGCTGATGCGTTCAAATATAAGCTAGTAAGGGGCAGAGCTGAGACTGGAACTGTTTTACCTGGATTCAGGTCACCTTTTAAGGGCTTCAGGCAGCCTTCCATGACCCCACTTAAAGGGAGGACCTTTCTAAGATCAGTTGATGCATTATCTGTATAATTTACAGGGTAAGAACCCCGAGAATTTAAATGGGAGCCAGGGTTGAGGATGGGTATGGGTCACATGAAGTCTGTAGGTCAAGGATCTTATGTACATGATATTAGTAATCTATATTTATAAAGGTCTTCTTGTACCTATAGGAATTATTAGTGGCTTTAATAATGTTTATAAAGGAAAAATGAAAACAAAAGAAACATTTTTCAAATAGTAACTCCATGGCTGCGTTGAGAAAATTTCCTGAGATTAACGAAGTTTTCCTTAGTCTACTTACTGCCTTCATGACCTGAATAACTACAAAGTTACTTCATATTTTGGCACCACTATTTCACCTTTGTAAGAGTTTGTGGCCCATTCACTTGGGAGGAGTAATAATTTGACTCCTGTTACCCCTCCTGCTGACTCTCTGAGAGGGGAGGTCAAGGAAAAAATGTCTGGCAGTGCAAAGTGTTTTGGAATTATTAGGAAACTATAACCAACACTAGCAGAAACTAAGGGTAAAAGGTAAAGAAATAATTATGTATCTTTTGCCTTTTTGCAGAATTTGCCTTTATAGTTACATCTTAGTTAATGAATTTGCTTTATAATTTTGCATGGGAAGAATGCACAAAGTTAAACTGTATTTTTAATCTCTTTTGTGTGTGTGTATGTATGTGGGGAAGGGCTGGTAAGGGTGGGAGTGTGAATTATTTTTGGTGTCAGGGAAGGTCAGGAATATAAACAATTACAAAGGCAGAGGAAGCACATGTACTGTTTCCAGTGACAGGGTAACAGATCAAATATAGGTTTGAACTTGAGTCACCAAGCTGAATTACTCTCACATCTTTTCTTTTCCAAAGCTAGGAAATATGTTGTTTGGGGTTGGAGTTAAATTAAGACAGGATGTTTTGTGGTGCTCAGTTCTTATTCCTCATACTGTGTTCTCGTTCCATTGGATGGGTATTTGTTAACTATCCAAAGGTTTATCACAGACCTGAAAGTGTCTCTGAAGGTGTCCTCTGGAATTGGTAGGTATCTCTGTGGCCCAGTGTTTGTTTTCTGCTTAGACAGAGTACTGGGTGAAGTCATCCCCATTTTTATCAGGTATTAAGAATATCAACTTCTCAGTCTCAAGGGGAAAACATTCCAGTTGGTGCTGATTTAATGAATATTAGTATGTCTTCAGATTGTTTGTTATAGCTTCATTATTTTAGAAAAAAACGTGACTGAACTTTACTGTTCTGTCTGGGAGATGTAATGCTTTGATGACAAATGTTCTTTGGGGAACATTCTTATCAATTAATAAATGATTTATTTAATAAACATGAGTAACCATAGCTCTGTTTGAAAAGTTATTCTTTCTGTATATACCTGGAGCTATATAGATAACCTAGGTAAAGTAGTAAATATTTCGACTCAATAACATAGTCCTTAAAGGAAAAAGAAACATTCGCATTTGTGAAATAAGTAGTAATAACAACAGTAACAATGACTGACCATGGGCAACACTTGTTAATCACATAACTTGCTACCTCAAAACTTAGTTAAAAAATACTTTCTTACTCTAGGAAATCTTGGCCAAAATTCCTTTCTATTTTTATATCTTCATCCTGCCTTTCAAGTTCTAAGTTTTCAGTCATTTGCTTTCTTATGTTGTTGTTTATGATTCCTAACCGGATCGTAAGAGCCTTGAAGGAAGGACTTGTCTTCTCTAACTTTTTACACCTTCAGGTTAGTGCAATGCTAAACATATTTAGACACCTAACTAATATTGAGGTATAATTACTTACCGAGCAGTTAAGAGAGTGATTTTTTTTTTTTTTTCTTTGCGGTACGCAGGCCTCTCACTGTTGTGGCCTCTCCCGTTGCGGAGCACAGGCTCCGGACGCGCAGGCTCAGCGGCCATGGCTCACGGGCCCAGCTGCTCCGTGGCATGTGGGATCTTCCCGGACCGGGGCACGAACCCGCGTCCCCTGCATCGGCAGGCGGACTCTCAACCACTGCGCCACCAGGGAAGCCCAAGAGAGTGATTTTGAATCTCTTTGTTGCCTATCAAAGATCAGCTTAAAGACCTTTGGTTTTATACTTTACATTCTCTGAGATTTTAGAGAGGAGAGTTTTTTCTTTTATATGAGTTTTACCCTTTCATAGAAAAAAATGTTGAGAAGCTGTTTTATCATGATGCATAACATAGAGCAATATAATGATCATGTGAAATAGGGTTTATAAGAATACATAGTAAAAAGAGGCATATTACAAAAAGTTACATTTTATTTTTGAATTTCTTGTATTTTTTAGAAGGATCTAAATTAAGAAATGAGAATCTGCATCATCTGTGTCTGCATTATTTCACCTTAACTTTAAGTACCTAAATAATAATTAGAAAGAAGCATAAAGCTAAATTAAATTCACTGCAAACAAGAAATACACTGAGAAGAAACTTGAAATTATTTTGAAATTTAAGTAATAATAATGAGGTGTACTTAAATTATTAGACATTCACAAATATAAATTATTAAGGACAGATAGTTAAGTGCTTGAAAAAGTTGCAATATGTAATAAGATATACTGTTTAGATTTTAAATGATTTTGGTGACTTTTAATCTATCATCATTAATATTTGATCATTTATTTCCACGTTAATGATGATATTTAATAATTTCTAATAGTCATGAACCAGGATATCTTTAACTAGCCTGCTAATCTTTTGCTGGTAAATTTTGACAGTTTGCTCATTCTTTTGCCATACTCAATAAGCCACAAATATTACCCTCCCATAAAAATGTATAAAATAAATAGAATTAAGTTACCAAGTGTTCACAGAAGAGTTTGTGTCTCTCTGAATCTGGTATCCTTTTAAACATATGGTGTCTTCTGCTTCAGAGATTAGAAATGACATACTTTATGTCCCTTGTTTCTTCTATAGGGCATTTAACAATATAACTTCGACATTTTATGTTTTCAAGTATGTTCTACTAGAAAATCACAGGAAAAATGGGAACATTCGCTGTATTTTTCTAATTAAATAGAATCAAGCATTATTAAATGGGACTATAACTACAAAGAACAAACTCGAATAAAAAAAGCAAACAGTCTAGATTATTGAGCATCTTAAAAGAAATACAGTATTATTACTTTCATGGAAAATAAATAAAATTGTATAGATATATAGATGTGACATTATTAATCTACCATCAGATAAATGTCCAATTTATTTTTCCTATACTAATTATGCATTTTACTTGGTCTTTTGTATATCTTAAACTGCTTTTAAGGATTATATTGTTATATTTGGTCCTGAAATGAGCCTATATAGCTGGTACCTACTGAGTTAAATATATAGAGTTTCAAGCACATTATATTAGCAGAAATTAGACTAATAAAATTGCTCAGTAGAGATGTTGTCTGGATTTATGTTAGTGAAGAGACAGAGAAGTAGTATAGTTTATGCATTTAATATCAGCATGTATGAACTGCTTAAAAACAATGTTCACAGAAAAGTACCCTCTTAAGTTGCTTACATAGTCCCATAGAAGCCTTTTTAAAAACATGTTATATTGATCGCTGAAGCCATGCCTCATGATGTCATCTCAAGTTATGTCTAACTAATCTGTTGGCTTTTTTTTTTTTTTTGATGGAATGTATAAAATCAGTGTTAGGCTTTTACTCCTCCTTTTTTTGTTTTTTATCCTTCTCATAAAGAGCAGTCCATACATAAGACATTCAGGCATTTCTTGTGTTTTGGTATTTGCTGTTGTTGCTTTCAGATAAATCTTTGTTTTTTACATCTGAAATGGTTGTTCTACGAAAGAAAGAAGTGTTTTCTAAGGTAAAAAATGAACACCATTTTTACTTGGAGGAACGCTTTCAATTTTGAAATATAACACTTCATTTCAATGATAACTATTTGGAACTCTCAGAATTCTCAGTTTACTTGTAATACTAAATACGAGGTCAGTAGAAGTTGATATCATTGGGTAGGCCAAAAGGTTTGTTCCTTTTTTTCCATAAGACGACCCTAGTAGCACTTAGTTGTCTTTAACTTCATTCAAAACAATTTTGTTAGATTGTATGTGACAGCTGTGATATCAGCGTGCATTTAGAAAAAGACTTATCAAAATTGGTGAATTTTGCATAGCCATTTTAATATTGAAGACGGAAGAAGAAAAGCAACATTTTTGGCATATTATTCTTTACCATTTCAAGAAAGGTAAAAATGCAACTGAAACGCACAAAAAGATTTGTGCAGTGTATGGAGAAGGAGCTGTGACTGATCGTGTCAAAAGTGGTTTGCGAAGTTGCGTGCTGGAGATTTCTCGCTGGACAATGCTCCATGGTCGGGTGGCCCAGTTGAAGTTAATAGTGATCAAATCGAAACAATAATTGAGAACAATCAACGTTATACCATGCTGGAGATAGCCGACATGCTCAAAATATCCAAATCAAGCATTGAAAATCATTTGCACCAGCTTGGTTATGTGAATCTTTTTGATGTCTGGGTTCCACATAAGTTGAGCGAAAAAAACCTTCTTGACCATATTTTTGCATGCGATTCTCTACTGAAACGTAATGAAAACATTCTGTTTTAAAAACAAATTGTGACGGGTGATGGAAAGGAGATACTGTACAACAATGTGGAATGGAAGAGATCATGGGACAAGCGAAATGAACCACCACCAACTACACCAAAGGCTGGTCTTCATCCAAAGAAGGCAATGTTGTGTTTATGGTGGGATTGGAAGGGAGTCCTCTATTGTGAGCTCCTTCGGAAAACCAAATGATTAATTCCAAGTACTGCTCCCAATTAGACCAACTGAAAGCGGCACTCGACGAGAAGCATCCAGAATTAGTCAACAGAAAATGCATAATCTTGCATCAGGAGAATGCAAGACCGCATGTTTCTTTTATGATCAGACAAAAACTGTTACAGCTTGGCTGGGAAGTTCTGACTTGTCGGCCATATTCACCAGACATTGCACCTTCAGATTTCCATTTATTTAGGTCTTTACAAAATTTTCTTAATGGAAAAAATTTCAATTCCCTGGAAGACTGTAAAAGGGACCTGAAACAGTTCTTTGCTCAAAAAGATAAAAAGTTTTGGGAAGATGGAATTATGAAGTTGCCTGGAAAATGGCAGAAGGTAGTGGAACAAAAGGGTGAATACGTTGTTCAATAAAGTTCTTGGTGAAAATGAAAAATGTGTCTTTTATTTTTACTTAAAAAACCGAAGGCACTTTTTGGCCCACCGAATAATTTGCATTTTCTTGTTGAAATGGGGTGTACATTCTTTTAGAGCTTTTATTTTTATAGTAATGATTTTCATTACAGATAAAATTCATGATCATTGCTGAACGACTAGTAAACACAGATAAGCATAGAGTAAGGGCTAGTAAGAATTTATCCATAAATGTACTACACACAAATATATATATTAATTCTTAGCTTAAACATGAAATTTATTTTAAAAATAAATTTTGTATGTGACAGCTAGTGCCTAGATCTCATTTTCTAACATTATTTTCCAGTGAAAGGAACCAGGGATCCTCAGAGAAATAGCTGATTCTAGGACTGGGGCAGGAAATGTATGTGAGCCTGGATCATCAGCCAAAAAATAAGTGTTCCAGACACCCACATACACTCACCACACCACATATGCACAATGACAGAGGTATGTCAAAGGGTCATAGGAGCCAATTAAAAAAGCTCCCAATGGCCAAAGCTGGAATAATATGAGCAAAAAAAAAAAAAAAGTATTATTGATTATAACCCAAGGTATAAAATAAATATCCACGAGACCATGCTGCTATAAGTAAATGATGAATAAATTAATAAATGAAGGAGAAGAGACAAATCTCCCATCCAGTAGAATTTCAAAACAATTTATGTAGATACTCTGCCCTCAAGGAAGGGGAACATAAAACTCCTTACTTCTGAAATGAGTTGAGCATGGTCACTTCCTCTAAAGAGTACTCAGGATGGTAAGGAGGGAGAGAATACTTTACAGTGAATAAACCTAGCAGAGACTGTCTCAGCCAGGTGATCATGGTCAACCTCAGTAGTCCTAAAGCATGTTGATAATATGTGCCCTTGATATGAGGGATGAAAAGAACACTGTCCCTCTCAATCTCTCTCCCAAAAACCTATAACCCCCATAAAACCATGTGAAAAACATCAGACAGATTCCGGTAGAGAGACAGTCTACAATATGCTTGACCAGTACTCCTCAAACCTATCAAGATCATCAAAACCAAAGTGAGCCTGAGAAACTATTGGAAGCAAGAAGAAGCCAGAGAGACACGAACTAAATGTAATGTGGTGTCCTGGATGGGATCCGTGAAAAGAAAAAGGACATTAGATAAACACTAGTGAAATCGGAATAAATTATGGAGTTTAGTTAATAATAAAAAGTCAATATTGGTTTATTCATTGTAACAAATGTCCATACTAATGTAAGATGTAAAAGTAATAGGGGAAACTAGATGTGGGTTCTCGGGGAACTCTCTGTACTATCTTCTCAATGTTTTTGTAAATCTAAAACTGTTCTGAAAAATAAAGTCTATTTTTTAAACTTGTATGTGAAAGCATATAGATTAACCATGGTGAGAAACTGTATAAAAGGTGAACCATTCTCTGGTCAGAAAGGTTAGTGCCATTCAATTTATTCTCCTAGTTCAAGGTGCAACTATTTTACCTTTTTTTTTTCTGTTGATACTAAATATAGTAGTTCTCATTATAATAAACATGTATGTTGAATTAGTTCTCATAATTACTTATTTTTCAAAATAAAATGTATTACTTGGATTAATAAAAATTTTCAGATCACCATTGTGGGAGGTTCTCATGCAAAGAAAGCTATGTATCAGTCATGTCTTATAAATCAATCTTAAATATTAAAAGAGAAGGCACACTTTTTTTCTACTTCAGTCTTTGCTATTTTATTGATATTGACAAGATCCATCCTCTGTGCCAGATGTCTTCAGTTCTACATGATGATTGTGCTTTCAAAATTCTTGCCAAAATGGCTCAATGACTATGTATTCTTGTTTCTCCTCTTTGAATCCCAAGGACATCTACTACATTAAGTATGTTAAAGATTATTTCCTATCAAATGTTATATGTATAATACACTTACCATTGCTATTTTGAAAATTAAAAATATACCTAGGAGGCTTCTACAGCCCCTCAAATTCCTAGAAGCTGAGACTTAGATGTGTTCTAGAAATGTAGATATGGGCTGCCATTTTCCTTTCTACATGTGTGTGTGTTTGTGTGTGTGTCTGTGTGTGTGTTTTCAATGCTTTCCCTCACTTTATGTATATACTTTCTATATATAAAAATCACATATTATTCCTTCTATTCCCTGTGTTACAAATCGTTGCATATTTTTTTTAAATCTGAGTTTTATTCTCTTTTAGTAATAAGCTGTCTTGCTTACTGTTGGACCAAAAGTCCTGTCATTTCACCTTTCTTATTGAAGCTTTTATACATGCTGATGTCATTTTTTTACTGTTATCTCATATTTATAATTATTTAACAATTTCCTGACTCTGTGCTTTACACTTAACTGCTTTTTGTTGAATTTGTGCTCTACCGTGGCAGTTGTTGAAAAGTTTAAACTTGCTTCCCCCCCCCGCCCCGTTTTTAGTTTGTGAATCATAGCACACAAAAAACACATTTCAACAACTTGTTCGGGAAAAGCCATGGAATTCAATCCCAGAATATGTGACTAAAGGGCCTCTTTTTTGGTGATACCCCATTGAACTTCCTGAAATAATAATAATAATAAGTATCTGAAAAAGACTCAGATCAATACAACTAATATGCTCTGGGATATCACTGGAATCTTAGATACAAGGTTTTCATTTTTGTTACACAGGAGAATTGAGTACAATTTTGAAAAGAGAGATCCTGCCTGTGATAATTTAACTCAATCAAAAAAAGGAACGAAGAAATATAAAATTCTGACCAAAACCTTTAGAAATGCACATACCTAATTTGTATAGTAGAGATATGTGTGATCTACATTTTTGCATGGACTACCATTGTCTCCTTTTTTATTTCATATCAACATATTTTCAAGTAATTGGTGACTTATGAATACATAATTATAACGAGTATTATTTTTAAAAAATCGTTTCAAATGAAAATAATCATCTCAAATCTCATCAATTTTGAGGTTTGACTCTCCTTATCAGAAGACAAGTTTTTTAAATAGTGAAATTGTATACCTATTAACTTTACCCTTGACATATGTTCTGATTCAAAATTCATTCTTTTGGCCACATAGCTTCTGTCTTGTAGCTTCAGATATTTCCTTATCATAATCAAATTAGGGTGTTGTAAGTTGCTTTCCGAGCAGGTTGGTAGAAGGTTAAAGTAGCCAGACTATTCTGTCTGCAAAAGTATTTTCATGATGAAACAGTGTAAGATGAGTTACGTATAATTTTAAAATGGAAAATTGATATCAATCAATAAATTATTGTATCAACTTATGAAGACTTTTATCACCAGTAAAGTAGCTGTTCAAAAGCATTTGTACTGGATATACAGATGAGAGAATAACATTTTCCTTTCTTTGGCTTGATTCATATTTCACAGAGCCCTGGGGATTGTTGTCTGAGACTACACTGTGATAAGGTTTGGCAGAGACTGTTCATTGTTCAGGTTTTAAAAAGGGCAAGTTGGGCTTCCCTGGTGGCACAGTGGTTAAGAATCCACCTGCCAATGCAGAGGCCACGGGTTCAAGCCCTGGTCCGGGAAGATCCCACATGCCGTGGAGCAACTGAGTCCGCAAGCCACAGCTACTGAAGCCCGTGCACCTAGAGCTGGTGCTCTGCAACAAAGAGAAACTACCTCAGTGAGAAGCCCGCACACAGCAACGAAGACCCAATGCAGCCCAAAATAAATAAAATAAATAAATTTAAAAAGGGCAAGTTTTTGGCAGAAATAACTTACATAGAAGAGGAATGCTATGTTTACCCATGTGCACTCAATAAAACCCTTCAAAGAGCTTGGGCTGAGATAGTAGGATTCCTCACTTGACCCTACCCTCAGTCTCTGGGTGTTGATTGTTTGGAGCCCTTCTTTTGTTGTGTCATTATCACATAGGCCTTTTCATATTCCAGAAAATGGTACTTTTGATCCATATATCAAAAGTTATTAGAGTACAGTGAATAGTCATTCATATCCTGTGCACTTTCACTTGAGACTTATTAAGAGTAAGAATTGCATTCAGATCTGCTTTCCCCTAGTATTTATCGAACACATAACCATCATCTTCATGATAGCCACCAATCATTCTTTTATATATTTGTAACCCTTGGTTAGTTCTGTTAATCAGAAATGACAATTTAGACTTTCCCGTTTTTCCTTTATTGTGTACAAGTGGTGTTAAAAAGTGTGCTTTAAGTGGATAATGTATTAGGATGAGCCAAAACTAAGTCTCGTAAATTCCCCAAATTAATAAACAGGACAAACTAGCATCAACCACATGGGCCTACCATTTCTGTACTCTTTCCTCGCGGGGCTTTGCAGTGATTTCTCCTTTCACTTGGACAATTTTGTCTTTTACTGCCATCACTTCTCGTGGCCCCCAACCAATGCCCACTCCCCTAGCCACCCTCACTTATGTCCACTAAATCTTGCTTGGAAAAGTGTTTTTCACTCAAATTCTGCTCTCCTCTTTGTAAGATCTTTTTCAGTTTCAATAACTATTACTCTCTCTCTCTTAGTTGGACTAAGTTTCTCAAGAATAAGGATCAAATGGTTGCTACCTTGACAGCTTTCTTCATACTTCCATGCATATCACCTAATCTTGTATATATAATAAGTACACCATCTATAATACATGAATATAAATTAATCTATTCAGTATCCCTTACCTGTTTTTTCCTCTTGTAACTACTTTAGATGTGTAATTCATCATAAAGGTTATGTCGCACGTGCATTCCTTTTTTGTAAAGGTTATTTCACACATATTCATCTTATTCTTGATGCCTTCCTATCTTGAATTCCCTTTTCATCTTTTCTTTAATTCACGAAGTATTTGTTGAGTGCCTGCCATGTACTGGGCACTGTAAGAGTCACTGACGAAATACAGTTGAGAAACCTTGGCTGCAATCATGAAGTAGATGATTGTAAAGGAGCTCATTAGCATCCTGGGTCAAATCAAATCTCTTTAAAACCAAAAACAAAGGGTCCTATTCATAGTCTTGGCCTTTTCTCTCTGCAGCCTTTTTCATTATGTCACCTTCTTCCCTAACCTCTACTTTTATCTATGTGGAGATTATGCTTAGAGTATTGTCGCCATCCCTGACTTCTCTCTGGGATCCCAGGTATGTCACCACACCACTACAACACCTGTGGGCTAGTGTTCATTGCTCAACACTGTATACTTATAAAGGAGGTCACTCTGGTAACTGAAAGAATCTTTGATTACTGTAACTTTAAACTGAGGCTTTCAAGTGCGGGGGGAAATGTGGTGCAATGGTTAGGACTATGACATACACACCCTACTATATATAAAATACATGACTAATAAGGACCTACTGTATAGCACAGGAACTCTACTCAATACTCTGTAATGACCTATATAGGAAAAGAATATAAAAAAGAGTGGATATATGTGTATGTGTAACTGATTCACTTTGCTGTACACCTGAAACTAACAACATTGTAAATCAAGTATACTCCAATCAAAATTAATGAAAAAAAAAAAAAAGACTATGCCCTATGAAAGCAGACAGCTTGGATTCAGATCCTAGCTCTGTCACCGCTGAGCTGTGTGGTTTAGACAAGTTACCTGACCTTTCTATATCTGTCTCCTGTCTTTTAACTGGGGGTTCATGAAGGCACTAACCTCATAGGGTTATTGTGAGAAATAAATAGGTTAATATTTATTAACCTATTACTAGGTTAATAAATTAATATTAATTAATTTATTTGTGAGAAATTAATTAATTAATAATTAATTAATTAATAAAAAATTAATTAATAATTTGTGAGAAATAAATAGGTTAATATTTATTAACCTATTAATAGGTTAATAAATTAATATTAATTAATTAAATTATTAATTTAATATTTATTAAATTAATATTTATTAACCTAACCTAAGGAGTGAAGGGAAACACAGTGACCTGATTTGCTCTCCATCCACTAGAGGATGTGGAAATTGGCCCAGTGACAGTCTCTTGTAGTGCAGTCTCATTCCCAGGGACTAGACTTTTTCTAGACTCTATACCAGTGCTGAACTTGGTGCCCTCAACCAGCTACAAAGAGGTCCCTGGATTTTTGCTCCCTAAATGTTGGGCTTCAGGGGACCTTGCAGGAACCTGCAGTACAGCACTTATGGAATCCAGTTCCATAAGTGAGGCATCTCTCAAGGAGGAAGTTTCAGAAGAGCCCAGAGATAAATGGGTAGCTCCTGCATCTCGATATAAGCAATCTAATACACGAAGAACACCTTTGTCCCATGCTGCCTCACCTTCTCGGCAGTTCTCTGCAATATAACTAGCGACAGCAGAAAGTATGTTAATCACTGATATTTTCCAGAAATTGAACTTAAAGGTCACTTCAGCTTCTGAGCAAGTGGAAGTGAAACTGAATAATGTTCTAGTTATTTTATGGGAAAATACTTTTCTAATGCCATGCTTGGTATTGTTTCAGATTAGTCTGTTCCCGTAATTGCCACTTTTGCTTATGAATATTCATCAATATACTTTATATGAATAATAATTTATAAATTGTTTTATATATCTTAAATTAATTATGTATGTTATATATATCATATTTATAACAATATGTAAGACCCTATGTCTATTTCACAGAAAGTGAAATGTTTCAGAGATAAGATAAATAAGTTTACTTGAAATAATTTCTAAATATTTTCTAAATAATTATAAAGCCTCTCACAGTACTCATCCCAGGAATATTAAATATTTTCCTGTGGTTGCAAATAGAGTGACGTAAGTGGATGTAAAATGTTTCATCTCTACCTATCTGTCTATATAGATAGATAGATATATCTTTAGTATGTGGCATTTTCTATTCCATGAGTTCTTAAGGATGATTTTATTAGAGCAAATTAAGAGAAGGAAACAATTTTAAAAACTAGAACCCAGAGTCAATTTAGTTTGTTTGTTTTGCTTTTGTCAATTCACTCTTACTCCTGTCCGTTTTTTATTTCTTTCGTGAGTATTTATAAATCTCCTGGCTTGTCTCTTGATGAGATTTTAAGTAAGGGAGATTATTTATATTACTTTTCTAAATACGTATTTTGCTGGGGCAGGGGAGTCTTTTTTTCAAATGATTACTTTTAAGTGTCATTTATGGGGACCAGCCAGGCTAACAGTAGTTTTCTGGGTAGATCCAAGGTCATTAAAGAAGTGTCACCCGGGCCAAGGTAGCACCTCCTGTTCCAGGTCTGTAGCTCAGGACTGAAGACAGGGAAGGTGGAACAGTCCTGAGGTTCTCGTGCATGTTCTTCTTTGGGGGCCCCTATAATTCCTGGGTTGTATCTGATGGCTCGCTCCTTCTCTAGCTCCGTCACTGGTCCCCCTTTCTCTTCCTCCCACTAATTGCAGTTTGCCGACAGTTCTGTTCTTTTCTCTCTACAGACTTTCCTCCCTGGTCCATTCACTGTCCTCATTTTCGTTATTATTTAAATGAGAAAGACAAATAAATTATTAATCCTGACCTCTCTCATGGTCTTGATCCCTCTGCCAGTGCTTTTTCCAGTAAACCCCAGTCTAAGGCAATTGATCATCCACTTAACAAGCAGTTTAAATTCTTATTATGATCTCATCATGTACTTTCTTCTATTATGGCTGTGATTTTGTACACACAAATGTTTACACTATCTCGTGGTGGAAAGGGAGCACACTTTAGAGTCACAATTTATTATTTGGGAAAATTCGTTGTTATTTAACTCTACCAGCTTTGGTATACTCATATATTGGAGTGGGGTAAATGAGAGCGCTGTATTCAAAACACATGTGAGTATTAAATGAGAAAATGTAAATAATCTCTCCCAGTGCCTGACACCCTTGTTATTTAATAAATCAACACTAATAGTTTTATTTCTTCTCACCAATATTCATTAAGCGTGTTTTACTGTTTACAAAAGCCTTGAAATGCCAGGATACAGACTTTGGATTTTATTCTGCAGGCAACTGGGAGCCACTAAAAGTTTTTAAACCATGAAATAACCCAAGAATTAATATTTTAGGAAGATGAACCGAGGAATAGTTTTCAAGGAGACCAGCTAAGAGACTCTTTATAGATAAAATAAGGTCTGGACTAACACGCCGGTGATGAGAATAGAAAATAAGGGTACTAGAGAAATACAAGGCTATCGTATCAGACTTTTACTGTTTGTTATTAATGTATTTCACGATTTTGCCCTGTATAGTCAAAGCATTATTATTATGATGGGAACTTTGCTCTCAGCCTGACTCAGAACTGTTTTATATTCCTCTCAGAGCATAGATGTGTTAGCATGAAAACTTTCTCATTGATGTTATGCTTTTTGAAACCAATGTATATTGTTTCCAGAATTCACAATATCTTCCCACGTATAAGGTCTGAGGTCACACTTGATCTCAGCAGGATATAACATATCTCATGAATTTTTTCCTGCTAAAGGAAGTTTTAAATATTTCAGGTTGCGAAAATAATCTTTAGATACAGAGGATGGAGAGTTTGTGTAGACAGCAACTTTCAGGCAGATATCACGGAACTGGAAATATAAGCCAATGACTATCTTAACTAAATATTTAGTTTGTGAAATAAAATAGTGAGTCCTTATTTTGTTGTCATGTATATTTAACATTTAGCATCCGGTATTTCTCATGCTGTTCATTCTTTTGTCTTTTTTTTTTTAATCTTTTGGTATCCTGTCTATTTTTCAAAAGCTAATACAAATCTCACGTTCTTCATCAGAATAACAATTCATGAAACATAAATCAGTTCGGTAACTTATTTTCCCTGTCACACATACTCACATTTTATAATAAACTATTTTAATTTAAAATACATTTTATACCTCTAGCAAACCATCCACTCCTAGGGTGGAGATGTATGTCCACATCTGGTTCATTCTCCTTGACACCTAGCATAGCAATCAGTCTTTGTTGGTTTGTAATTACAAGTGAAAAAAAAAAAGAAAAAATCAAAGTAGACCTGTGAGAGTCAAAAATAAGATCCTGAGTCAGATGTAGCATCAGCAAACTATTATTTTGTTTAAATAAATAATGAAATAGATACTTCAGCTATTCTTTTTAATTTTAGAAAGAATCTGAAAATCATAGAATGATTATTCTTCTCTTAATCAAAGACATCTAAAATAAGTCTCGTAGATAGTAGTTATTTAATTAAAAAAGATATGTTAGGTAGTAGTTGAACCTTGTGTACCATTTAGTCAATAAGCTATGGAAATGGTTTAAGTACTCTATTTTGCCTCCTTACTATCAGTTTATTTTGGCTTTAGATTACCTGCATTTGAAAGACTGTTAAGAACAAAAATTACTATGTGAAAGTAGCAGACAACCTGTTAGTTTAGGAAATAGTACTCCTAAAGTTCAGTTTTACATTCTAATAAGTATATTGAATTTGTGCATATCCAATACGGAATTTTGGAATTTCTGCAACATGGGTGTATTTTGTTAAAACGTATTTAAGAGAAATAGTACCTGAGGGCTTTTGTTGTTTGTTTGTTTTAATTCCAGCCTGGGGAATAGAGGGTAAGCCTGATAAATTGTCAGTCTCAGGATACCTATTTTGAAATGCCTGTAATTAAAAAAATGATAAATAGTAAAATAATTTTTTGTCTCATAGACTTATGGTATTTCAGAATAAAAAAAACCAACTTGAGAGAATGTCTAGTCCAGCTGCTTAATTTTACAGAGAGGACTGAGGATGAAGTAATGTGAGTTCTTCCTTCCCTCCCTCTCTCCCTTACTTCCTTCCTTAAACATGAAAGAACAACTTCTGTATTCAAAATTGGTGCTGAATGTTTGGAGAGGAATGGCCCCAGGCTTGAGTAATTCATGATCCACATCTATAAGACACTGGTTGTAGTGTGTTCAGAGGCACACAACTGAGTCATCACAAAGCTGAGTTTATAGCTGACGTCTCTTCACTCCTAGAGGGGCAGACATCCTGCACTTTACAGATGTCGACAGATGATTTAGAAAATAAATTTAATGTGTTCTGCGAGAATTGTCGACACTTAGATCCAGGCAGGGTGATGACTGCTAGTCACATAATCATGACCATTTCTGAAAGAATATATTAATTTTCTTATCTGATAATAAAAAGCTCTGTTCTGATCACCAATGCTATAGAGCTGCACTTGACCTGATCTCTATCTACTTTCATTATTTAAAAAAGAAAAGGGTACATTTATCAATGTATACCTTATATTAGCACTATAGAATTTTTAATCTATATATTCATGTATACACACTCTTATATATACATATATATACATATATCTGAAGGGGAACAAATACGTCACCCTCTGAAACTGCCTCTTTGGCATAAGGCTTATCTTGCCCTGGTTCTTTTTAAGAGACAACAGGTGTAAGAGAAGCTCTGAAAATCTAATAGAAGTTACCCTTTTGTAAGAGAAATTTACATTTATAAAGGAAATATCCATTTGTAAGGGTGTCTTCCACTCCGTACCAGGAAGAGAAGGATAACCGAATCTTAAACTCTTTTTGCTGGAGAAGGCCACAGATTTAGATCTGCATAACAACCACGCCCTTGTTTGTTAAGGACTGGTGTCCAACTGCACATACCCCCCCCCCACCAAAATGCTAAGTAATAGGTAGATTATACTGGCAGAGATGGGTCTTTTCCACATTTTTAAAATATGAAACTCTGGTACAAAATTCTGTCAAGCCATTCAACTGTAGTGTAGACTTTAATCCAAAATAAATGTTCTTATCAAAAGTATTCACGTTAATAGTATCCTCTGCAGTTACTGGTTTGTTGTTTATAGTTCTTTGTCTGTAGGAGGTAGCCTTATGTAAAATGTTGCCACTTTCCAATCATCATTTGGGTGTGAACGAAGAAAAAGAGATAACATTTTTACACAATATCATGCTTTCTGGATGTGGTCACCTTTAATAATAGAAACCAAAAGAAACATTTCCCAAAGTTCTACCAGGAAGCAGATGTGCAGTCTTATTTTTCTCTTAATCATGTATTTATTTATTGCATTACATCTTTCAGTTGTGGATATTTTCCTGTAGAGGGAAATTCCATCCTTCCTGGAATAATAATTCCCCAAATTTTGTATGTATTTTTTTCAACTGATGAGTTGACGTGAAAATACAGTCTCCCTTCTTAAATGTATCGGTCTTTTGATCATATCTCTATATAGGGAGAGCTTGAGTGCTTATAACTCTTCCTGAGGATATTTCTGTGGTATCAAAAAAAAAAATTCAGGGAATTTTAGGGGAAAGTAATCATATTTCTACTAAAATTCAAACAAATGCATCTCCAACAATAGAAGCAGTTTCATGGAAAATTTTAGTAACATCTAAAGGTGAAAAGTTATAGTAACTCAAACTCCTATCCTTCTAGCTTTTTCATTTCTTTTTCTTCACTCCTGCTGAAATGATTTGTCTCCATCAGAACATCCCAGCCTTGGCTGTCCTCCATCTTTCCAGAATCTCTTGGTTTCACTTATCTATGTATCCAGCCTAGATCTCCAGATCAGGCATTTCAAACAAAACTTTTCAGCCTACTGTAACATCTCATATGCTGATGTAGTTGACGTAGTTTCCTACATAATGATGCATATACTTGTCTGAGCTCTTCAATCTTCACATGGGTTTCTATTAGTCTGGGTCTAATGAATTACCTGCTGGTTCACTAGCCCATCCTTACTGGTGGATATTACTCTGGACCAAATAATTTGTGTTGATCTCAGAACAATCTTCAGATAACTTTTGACAAATTTGATAATTTATACTCACCTTCGCAACACTTATACACCATCATTCAGACTATGGTATGATCACTTGTTTTGGCCACAGTCTGTTACATGTTACACCCTCCTGTACAAAACCTCCAACTCATGTTTCTTTATATCTTCCTGGCCTTCAAACATAATATGTGTAAAATAAAACAGGATTTTATTTTCTTAACCTCTTTATTTCTTTTGTAGTGATTTAACTAGTAATCTGAATTTAATTAACAATCATCCCTAATGCAATGTAGAGCATGTGTTTTGGGCTTAGTCTACCTGGGCTCCCATCCTGACTGTGTCACTTATTGAATTGTAGCTTTGGACATTTTTATCTTTTCTGTTTTAGTTTCCAGAACTGTAAAATGGAGTAATAAGAATATTTAACAGGTTAATGTGGGGATTAAATAAATCAATGAGTTCTCAACTTAGAATAGTGTCTGTTCTTTAGTTATCCCTGCATAAATGTTAGCTGCTGTTATTTTCACTTTCCTTTGCTCCTTATTTCCAGTTAGTTCAGCAAGTTTTCTTAAAATTTCCCTTTTTTTTTTTTTTTTTTTTTTTCTTTACGGTACGCGGGCCTCTCACTGTTGTGGCCTCTCCCGTTGCGGAGCACAGGCTCCGGACGCGCAGGCCTAGCGGCCATGGCTCACGGGCCCAGCCGCTCCGCGGCTCGGGGGATCCTCCCGGACGGGGGCACAAAGCCGTGTCCCCTGCATCGGCAGGCGGACTCTCAACCACTGCGCCACCAGGGAGGCCCTCCCTTCTTTTTATTCTCACTGCCTACACCATGATTCAAACCTTCATGGTCTTTTGCCTGTATTATTTTAATAGTCTCCTAATTCATATTACGGTTCTCATTTAATCATAAGCTCTAACTAACTTAGAATGTTGCATTCTGAAACCTTTATCTTGGTTAGGAACACTGTATTTGGCAAGATAAAGGTTTTATAGAAAAACACATAATCTAAGCAAAACTAAAAATGGCATTAAGTATCATGAGTATGTATATACATGTGTGTGTATGTGTAAGAAACTTTGTACTAAATAAAAGTGAAAGCAACCTCATTCTAACCAAATTAGATACTCATGGTTATTAAACCTCCTTATATTGCTAATCATCTTGTTGGTACCTTCCTTGTTGATTAAAAAACTACTGAAGCATGTGATATGCTTGCGTATATATTTATATAATTTTCTGTTAGGGAGACCATATACCTTTTAAAATTTGTGAAGCAGTTTGCATTTTCCCTTGATTTATATATCTATTTTCTCTACCATATCTTCTCTCCATAAAATGGGCCTCCTTATAACACACTTATTCCTGTTTTATATGAGAGAGATCAGGAATAGTTGATGCTCTTTTGTTTAAAGGGAATGACCAGAACTGGACTTAAATGTGAATTTTAAAAAATTGTTGTACATATGCATCAAGTTACTGAAAAATCACAAGTAATGAAACCATTGTGGGTAAGGCGCGACATCATCAGCTGTACTCTACTGCCACTGTTGTCATCCATTCCCTGTCCAGAGTGATGGCAGAATCCAGTTTAAGTGCTTTAAATTGGTATGACCTGGGTTTAATCTAAATTTGCAGCTTAGATCACACTTATTTTACCCACACGAAATTATAACATCACCTCTTTTCTCATACCATATCTTATGTCTATTGAAATATTACCCACTCTCAAATTCCAGCTTAAATGCTATCCGGACTATGAAATTTCCACTCCATTCCCCTCCCATCTCAGTCAAGAAATAATTTTTAACAATTTAGTTCATATTTTATACCTCTTTTATAGCACTTACATTCTGTCTAAATTATAGCTGTTTGTATACATGTTTTTTTTAAGTACACCACTGTTATCCCCTTTAGTAAAGGACCACATTTTTTTTTTTTTTTTTTTTGCGGTACGCGGGCCTCTCACTGTTGTGGCCTCTCCCGTTGCGGAGCACAGGCTCCGGACGCGCAGGCTCAGCAGCCATGGCTCACGGGCCCAGCCGCTCTGCGGCATGTGAGATCTTCCCGGACTGGGGCACGAACCCATGTCCCCTGCATCGGCAGGCGGACTCTCAACCACTGCGCCACCAGGGAAGCCCCAAGGACCACATTTTGTTGACCAACTACAAACAGAGTACAGTGGAGTTGAATCTTATACAGGTTCTAAGTTCAATATTTAAAGTTAAAATTTCATCTTTTCAATATTATCCTGAAAAGTCACTAAAGTAATACATAAAATGTTTTATACAGCATTTGTGTGCCAGGCTAGGAGCTGACATTCAGTCTCTCAAAAATACATAACACTGAAAGTTTTCCTTCTACATTGAATCAAGTCACTGACTTTTTACTTCAGCACAGATGAAGTAATTGGCTTGTATTTAGAGGCTGTGTTGTATGAAAAAAAATCCATGCCTCTTTAAACATGAAAATCAAATACAGCTTGAGGAGATGTTTAGACTATGAGAACCGAGAATGACTAAAGGGATTTCTTTTTTTTTCCCCTCAAGATTATTTTTAAAAAGCTAAGTGGTCTAAAAAGTCTTTCTATCTTCTTGGTTTTCATGAAATTTGGTTGCCTACTTTCAAAAGGGTTTGGATAGGTAAGTAGGTAGATAGATAGATCGACAGATAGATGGATAGAGAGGTAGAGGTTTGGGTAAACATATACTAGCTTGGAGGACTATATCAAAATTTTAAAACTTCTGTGCATCAAAACAAATAACAGAGTGAAAAGGCAACCTATGACATAGAAGAAATAATTGCAAATCATATATCTGAAAAGGGTTAATATCCAGAATATATAAAGGACTCCTACAACTCAATAACATCAACAACAACAAAAAACTGATTGAAAAATGAGCAAAGGATTAAATCGATATTTATTCAAAGAACATTTAGAAATAGCCAATAAGCATATGAAAAGATGCTCAATATCACTAATCATTAGAGAAATGCAAATCAAAACCACCATGAGTTATCACTTCACATCTGTTAAGATGGCTACTGTCCAAACAACAGAAAATAACAAGGGTTGGTGAGGATATGGAGAAATTGGAATCCTTGTGCACTGTTAGTGGGAATGTAAAATGATCTACCCGCTTAGGAAAACAGTCCAGAGTTTCCATTAAAAAATTGAAAATATAATTACCACATGATCCAGCAATGCCACTTCTGGGTATATATCCCAAAGACCTGAAAGCAGGGTATCAAAGAAATATTTGCACACCCAAATTTATTGTGGCATTATTCATAATAGCCACGAGGTGGAAACAACTGAAATGTACATCAGTGGATAAATGGACAAACAAAATATGGTGTGTATATACAGTGGAAAGTGATCCACCCTTAAAAAAGAAGGAAATCCTGTCACATGCCACAACATGGATAAACTTTGAAGACATTATGTTAAGTGAAATAATCCAGTCACAAAAAACACATGGTGTATGATTCCAATTCTATGAGGTGTTTAAGTAGCCAAACTTATAGAAATAAGAAATTAGAATGGTGGTTTCAGGGACTGAGGGGAGGGAGAAATGGGGGATTATTCAATGAGTGTAGAGTTTCAGTTTTGTAAGATGAAAAAGTTCTGGAGATCTGTTGCACAACAATGTGAATATACACAACAATACTAAGTTGCACACTTAAAAATGGTTAAGATGATAAATTTCATGTTACATGGGTTTTTGTTTACCAAAATTAAAAATGATTTAAGAACACTAGTTGAGGGCTTCCCTGGTGGTGCAGTGGTTAAGAATCCGCCTGCCAATTCAGGGGACATGGGTTTGAGCCCTGATCTGGGAAGATCCCACATGCCGCGGTGCAACTAAGCCCATGCACCACAACTGCGCTCTAGAGCCCGCTCACCACAACTAATGAGGCCATGTGTGTGCCACAACTGCTGAAGCCCGCGCACCTAGAGCCCGTGCTCCACAACAAGAGAAGCCACAGCAGTGAGAAGCATGAGCACCGCAATGAAGAGTAGCCCCCGTTCGCTGCAACTAGAGAAAGCCCGTGTGCAGCAATGAAGACCCAACACAGCCAAAAATAAATAAATTAAATAAATTAAAAAAAAAAAAGAATACTAGTTTAAATAACTAGTTTAAATCTAGGATGTGTGGCATTATACAATGTAGTTGCTCAGTTCAAATTATTATTCAAGAAAGGCTTTGCAATAGAAACATTGTTAAAAGAGCAAACTTCTACTCAGAGAGACCTTCGTTCAAATCCATGCTCTGATACTGACTCTATGACGTGAAACACTAGTTTAACTTCTCTGAGCATCAGTTTCATCACAAGCTAATTTGGATTAAAAATATCTACCTGCAGCAGCTTGAAATGAAAATCATTGAGTTTAGCGCATAGTAAGCATTCAAAAAAGGTTGTTTATTATCATTATTATTGATGGTTCCATTTAAAAAAGGTTTATAACTTACAGTGCAAGTTCAAGCCTTCTTTGTTAGAACAGGCATCTGTGACTTTACTCATTTCAATTTATATTTGGAAGATAGGCAGGACTTACTTTTTTTTTTCCAACTGTTTTTGAAAGGGCATTCAGACATGAAATGCTTGATTATTTACTTGAATCAGGATTGAAACACTTGGCTAGTTGAAGGCAATTCTGGGAATTAGAAAAAGGGCCCCTCTCTGAATGACTGAAGCTGGGTTTCTGAATTGGGTCTTTCAAAAATAATAGGGTTCTTTGCCCATTTTCCATGAATTTACATTTTTCATAGAACATTGCTTTGGATCAGATAAAATTTAAGTAACATCTCTCATTTTTTTCATTACTTTATTAATCGTTCTCACTCTCCTTACATCCTTTCTGTTGGACACTGGACTCTTTCTTTCCTTATTTATTTTCCTATCATGTGTACTCTCTTTATATAGCCTTTGTTTTTTTCAGATTCCAGTTCTTATTTTTCAAGTGTGACAAATATACTGTCATGAATTTTTAGAAATTTAGCTTTATTTTACTCTTCACTTTCTCACAAGCACTATGTTCTTTGCTTTGCAAGAATTTTCTTACTAAATTATGATTCTGTTGTGTGGTGAGTGATATTATTTTCTACCTTACACAGATGAGGAAACTGAGGCACAGAGAGATTACATCACTTGCCCAAGTTCCCGCCTACTAAGTGTGAAGAATGGGATGTGGACCCAGGAGGTTTGATTCCAAGGCTCAGGCTCTCCAGTTCTACACAAATATTACCTCATTTTCTTGAAGAGGCACTTTCAAAGACTGCCTTTTTTTCCTTTTCCTTTACTCTCTCTATGTTTTATATTCCTACTCATTTCTTTTAGGAATTTCCCCCTTCCCTTCAAAATGTAGATTAACATTTTACAGTATACTGCTTTCCCTCTCCTGTTCTGCCTTTCTTACCGCATCTTTGTCCTTGCAGGTCACTAGCTCACTGCTGGGGATGTCCTTGGCCTCTGAACCTTTGCCTTGTGACATTCATTTGCTGACTCAGTTCCTTTCCTTCTGTCTTCCAAGGAGTCTGAGCATTTTAAATGTTACTTTCCTCTCAGTCAGTTCCAAGATGATGTTTGCCTCTGCTAAGTGTATTTCCTTTAAGCCACTGGGACCTTCTGTTCTGCAGATTGCTTTTTGGTGCATTTGGAATGAAGTTGCCAAGTTTCTTTTTGTGCATATGCTCGCTTTTCACTTCCTGGAAACTTGACAGAGTTTCCACTCTTTTTCTACATTGTTCTCTCTTCACTCCGCTAGTATACCTCTGCCATATTGTTTTCTCTCCACCCCAGTTCCCTTCAAAATCCCTTGTCCTGAATGCTTCAATCTACCAGAAACTTCCACTGTCTTTTTTATTGTGGCAAGAGTTGTATTTTAATTAACTACAGTATGTCAGTCTGTGAAAACAAATGGCTATACATTCTGGAAACTTCAGCAAACTAAGTTTTGTTATTATTTTTTTACCTGATCTACTCTATCTGCTTCTTTCATTTCTCTTATAAGAATTGTGCTTTAATGATTCCCAAGAAACTCATAATGAGGATGTGGCTTTACCCAGTAATCACTGTATGTGAACTATGAGTACTTATTGGTGCTGTGATTGAGGACGCAAATCATGTAAGAAATCCAGGGCAGTGGAAAGATCACCGGGCATGCAGTCAGAAGATGCCAGTCCTTGCTGTTGGTTCTTAATGTCAACTTTATTTTAGCTTCTACAGTATCTCCTCTTTTTCTCAGCTTTGTTATTTGTAAAATGGAGGATTAATAATACCTAATTCCAAAGGTGAGGTTCAAATGAGACAAAAAGCACACGTGTTTTACAGTTTGGAAATAGCTATACAACAGGTACAGATTATTATTAGATCGACTCTCAAAGCACAGAGATGAAAGTTTGTCAAGCACATAAAAATTTAAATGAAAACGAGTGGAGAATATGACCAGAACTGTATAAGAATTTCATTTATTTAGTTTTCTATCGAGTATCGGGAGTTTTCTTAAAATTTTGAAATCTGCACTTTGGGTTTTATTTAATGGAAGAAAACTTCAGCATAGCCCTATAAATATTTGAGTGTGTGAGGGTGATGGTGACATGTTTTGCTGACCCAAATATCGTAATCCAAAAATGATACTATGTGGGTCGTTCACAGTTTCTTCCTATGATAGGGTGGCTATTCCAGTATGATTCGTAGGGAAAACACAGATGGCCTACAAAGACATGCAGCAGCATGTGTTATTATGGATGAAGTTCCACCTGGGAATCCTTTGCTTCCTTCTGTGAGGAGTCATGTCACTCCCACAGGAATGGTGATTTCAAGGTTTTATGTCTCCCCACATGTCTAATTATATAAGTGATTCATTTACATTTTAATCTTTAAAAATACCATATTGCAAGTGAACACATAGAATCACTGGAAGCCATACTAAAAGGATCTATTATCCCATTTTATTCCCTTCTGAAAACTGCTGAATTACTATACCATTTCAAGCCATTAATTAATGAAGACCTTTGTATGAACAAAATATGGAGGATAAAGCTAAATTTTTCAGTTCTTTTGAAAATTGAGCTTGAACTGTTAAGATGATTCCAATTTTTTTTATTCTGTTGATTGCTTTGTCCTCTAGAATCGTGGTAACCATCTGAGTGGTCAAGTTGCTTGTATCTTATGCATACAGACTGATATCAGCTGTTTCCTGGGACGTGCCTCGCTCCATACCAGGTGAACAGATTTTTCACTTGTATCTTTATACTTCCCTTCCTAATTCTAGGGTTGCCTTCTTTTCTGCCTTATTGCAATTATTCTCTATAAACCTCTCCCCTTAGTACCAGGTTAAATAATAATGTTTCTCCTCTAGATTATTTATGTCCTTTGCCTGTTTGTAGATAGCTACTTTGCCCATCCACTTGTCGCCCTGCCAAGATGTGCTCATTTAGCGCTTTAATCTTTTATCATCAGTCATTCTTCTCTGCATCTTAATCACTGTTCCATCGTGTCCCTGAACTCCTTCCAGCTTCTCTGCACCTTTTGGGTAATGAGGTGCCTGGATCTGAGCACCAGGTCCGGTCCCATGAGTCCTGTCTAGGAGGGTCCCATTGCCTCCAGGCTGCTGTGATGCCTTCTTGTTCCCTGAGGTGCTCATTAGAGAGGTGATGCCTGTCTCTACAGGCAGAGTCAAGCATGGCTTCATCGCCCCCGTTCTCCTATAGCTCCCTTCTGGCTAATCCTTTTTCCAGAGTAACAATTCCAATTTCTCTCCTCCCCCCTCATTTTCTGGCTCTCTAGCTCTCGCTGTAAGTTTGTCCCTGTTGCTCTTTACTGCTTTTATTTTACTTATCCTGCCTGACTCATGATCTAATTCATCTGTTTTTCTCCCCATTTCTGTCTTTTTCTTGATCTAACGCAACATCTTCCCAGTTCCACCATTTTCTACTTGGTGCTGATAACAATCTCTGCCACTCTGATTGTACATGCATCTATCTCTTAACCAGATCGACTTCTTTCACTCCTCCATGGGAAAGATACGCTTATTCCCTTATGTTTATCTAATGTCTTACCTTGTCATTTTTTAACGAAACAATAAGTAGTTTGACATTATTCTGTTAGGCTTGAAAATTTAGTTTTATCACAGTTCCTCAGAGAAATGAGCTATACATTATGTTTAATACTACTGTTTGCAACTTAATAAAATGACATTTAGTTCAGTTTTTAATCCATAAATTATATATTTTGGGGAAAGATATGATAGGTATAATGTCTCTGAAGTAGTTACAATGTAAATCATGGTTTGTGTTTCTTAAATACTTGTTAATCCTTTCTTCCTTCACTCCATTCTTCCCTGTCTTTCCTGCTTCCTTCCTCCCATCACATAATGGTCCTGAAATCCTGGCATCTGCAGGATAGCGTGAGGGAGAGAATGCAGCACCTGTGATTCTAGACCCTGCTCTAAAAGTGATGAACTGTACAGCCACGTTGAATCACTTATATCGTCACTTGTGTTCTCATACATAACAAGAGCTGGCTTCAAAAAAGTGATGATTAAGTGAGAATAAGACAGCATTTTATTCACAATTTATAGGAATATGAGAGATAACTCCTAAATAAGTTTTGGGTCAAATTAAGGAGGACCTTGACAACTGGAAAAGTTTTATGTGAAACAACAGAAGGCTTCCCATTGCTTGTCAAATGAATTTTATCAAAACTTTCAAGAGTATGAATGTGGTTTGAGTAAAAATGGAGAATTGAAGTGAGGGAGGCTGGAAAAGTTGCTAGGAAAATGTTATAACAGTTCAGGAATTAGATAGTAAAGACAGATAAAGATTAGAGCTTGGAGGAAAAGTTGAATCTAGTATTATGGATTTGGGAACCAACTTTAAAATCAGTGGCTGGTCAAAAGTGGTTGGATTGTCTTACCACCTGGAGTGTTTTTTATTTATTATTATTATTTTTAACATCTTTATTGGAGTATAATTGATTTACAATGGTGTATTAGTTTCTGCTTTATAACAAAATGAATCAGCTATACATATACATATGTTCCCACATCTCCTCCCTCTTGCGTCTCCCTCCCTCCCACCCTCCCTATCCCACCCCTCTAGGTGGTCACAAACCACCGAGCTGATCTCCCTGTGCTATGCGGCTGCTTCCCACTAACTATCTATTTTACGTTTGGTAGTGTATATATGTCCATGCCACTTTCTCACTTTGTCCCAGCTTACCCTTTGCCCTCCCCGCATCCTCAAGTCCATTCTCTAGTAGGTCTGCATCTTTATTCCCATCTTGCGTGTAGGTTCTTCATGACCATTTTTTTTTTTTTTTAGATTCCATATATATGTTAGCACACGGTATTTGTTTTTCTGTTTCTCACTTACTTCACTCTGTAGGACAGACTCTAGGTCCATCCACCTCACTACAAATAACTCAATTTCATTTCTTTTTATGGCTGAGTAATATTCCATTGTATATATATGCCACATCTTCTTTATCCATTCATCTGTTGATGGACACTTAGGTTGCTTCCATGTCCTGGCTATTGTAAATAGAGCTGCAATGAACATTGTGGTACATGACTCTTTCTGACTTATGGTTTTCTCAGGGTATATGTCGAGTAGTGGGATTGCTGGGTCATATGGTAGTTCTATTTGTAGTTTTTTAAGGAACCTCCATACTGTTCTCCATAGTGGCTCTATCAATTTACATTCCCACCAACAGTGCAAGAGGGTTCCCTTTTCTCTACACCCTCTCCAGCATTTATTGTTTGTAGATTTTTTGATGATGGCCATTCTGACTGGTGTGAGAGATATCTCATTGTAGTTTTGATTTGCATTTCTCTAATGCTTAATGATGTTGAGCATCCTTTCATGTGTTTGTTGGCAATCTGTATATCTTCTTTGGAGAAATGTCTATTAAGGACTTCTGCCCATTTTTGGATTGGGTTGTTTGTTTTTTTGATATTGAGCTGCATGAGCTGCTTGTAAATTTTGGAGATTAATCCTTTGTCAGTTGCTTCATTGGCAAATATTTCCTCCCATTCTGAGGGTTGTCTTTTCGTCTTGTGTATGGTTTCCTTTGCTCTGCAAAAGCCTTTGAGTTTCATTAGGTCCCATGTGTTTATTTTTGTTTTTATTTCCATTTCTCTAGGAGGTGGGTCAAAAAGGATCTTGCTGTGATTTATATCACAGAGTGTTTCGCCTATGTTTTCCTCTAAGAGTTTGATATTGCCTGGCCTTATATTTAGGTCTTTAATCCATTTTGAGTTTATTTTTGTGTATGGTGTCAGGGAGTGTTCTAATTTCATTCTTTTACATGTAGCTGTCCAGTTTTCCCAGCACCGCTTATTGAAGAGGCTGTCTTTTCTCCATTGTGTGTTCTTGCCTCCTCTATCAAAGATAAGGTGACCATATGTGTGTGGGTTTATCTCTGAGCTTTCTATCCTGTTCCATCACCTGGAGTGTACTCATGGCTAATCCAGACTCCAGAATACCCCTCTGTGACTTGCTGAAATGGAGTATTTGGAGAGGGCGGCATGGAAACTGTAATTGTTACAAGCCCCTCAGTTACTTCGTATGCTCATAACTGGTTACAGAATTTTCAGGGGAAAGAGTTGTCATTGTCACAATAAGTTAATTTTAGGGTCTAGTGTGATGAGGAAAAGAAAGAGTAACTAAAGGGGATTAATGGACCAAGAGACTAGGATCATGGAGGGAAAAACCTGGGCCTGCGATGAGGGAATGATGTGGTTAACCAAGCAGGTAGACACAATAGGCACGGTTGGTGGGAATGGGTGAAGAAGTTCAAGTGAGGAATTTGTGAGACACCTAGGAATTCTGAGCTTTTGTTCTTAGTAGAATAGAAAAACTTCCGAATGGTATTGCAAATCAGTGTGCTTTAGGTAACTAAAGTGAAAAGTTGAGAACAGAATATTGTTGGGGAACGGAACTACACCTCTGGCCAGCAGAGATTTGGTTGTTTAGTTCTCTTTTGTTTTCCCCAAACAGTGGTGATGCATGTGAAGCTATAAATTAATGCTTTTCATTTACTTATATGTATTGGGAAAGCAAAATCAAAAAGTAAATGGCTAATCATCTTCGGGCACAGTGCCTAGGACGCAGACATCAGAGTGTTAGTGTGAGCACTTAAGAGAAAACGTATAGGGTTTAGGAAAGGGTCAAATAGTGGAGAAAAGATGCATAAATTGTACAGTGGGGGCCTGTTTAGGGATACCAAATTGTTAACTTCTTTGCAGAAGCATTTTTTAGGAACTTAGTCTTACTTGGGAAAACGAATGAAAAAATCTTTCTGTTAATACTTTGAAAATAGCCAGTCTTTTATTCAAGCTATTTTCATTTAGTATACTACACCAGTATTTCAACATTAACATCAAAACTGTGACCTTGTTTGAGATTAGTGTTCTTTATTTACTGCCACGTTTTTAGTATTGACTTTCTTTAGCCATTGAAGCAAATAAGAATGAATCTTTATTTCAAATGAAGAAAGAGAATCAAAACACAGATCTTTAAAAAAAAAAAAATCTGACTTAAAAAAGTAGGCTTGTGTTGGGGATAGTGAGACTTTCTATATCTCAAAGTGGCATTTGTTTCTGAAGCATGTCAGCCTCCCTCCACAGTGACTTACTGTGCTTATCTATAAAGAGAAAAATAAACTATTATGCAAACTCACTTCCATTTGGAAACTGTAGTGCCAAGTGTTAATGGCATCATTATTTCAAACAAAATCTGTTAGAACCATTACTTTTTGTCATAGGTTTCATGTGGGAATTTCCATGAAGAGTTTGTAGTCTATAAGACATTCACATGGCATAGCTATTTTCTTCTTACTATCTATTATGCTAATGATTTTCTGGGTAGACACATTGGTCCTTTTATAAAAAAAGAAGTCAATTTCTTAACCTTTGCTAGCTGTCTTTCTGAATGTATCCCTTATACCAATTGAATATGGGTGATATATTGGTGATATCTTTGGAGGGAAATGTAAACAACACATGAGGGGATGGAGTTTGCCCATAAGTTGGTAAGCACCTTAAAAATTTTCAATATTGAATTAAAATGTCATCAAGACAATAAGAATTAAAGAGAGAGTTGTTTTTCTCAGGAGAGAATTTTGGAACTTTGTTAACTCTTGAAAGTACACTTGTTCTTTCAGGTTGGTAGAATCAAGCTCTAGCATTCTATGAAATACATAAAAGTTGAAGACTGCTTTGTTATATTAAGAATTACTTATCTTATGGCATAATATAAGATATAAATATAGTAACACCTTATTTTGTCTACATGTAGCACTTCTAAGCTAATATATATAAAATATACATGTCAGAAGTAGGTGATTAAAAACTAGCAATCTTCAGAAGAAAAATCAACATAATTGAATAAATCCAGATAAATTTGGACTTAAAAGCATATCAGGTAAAATAAAGGGAATTGTATACATGTGATGAGTCATATTGTTTTTTCATGATTTCAACAGCTCAGTGTTAAATTGTTGTTGATTAAGGTACCTCAGTTTTTTAATGAGAAATCAAAGACTGTTTACTTGTTGTTCTATGATAGGTGCAAAGTCCACTATGGTAATATAAGATGCTTTAATAATTTGCATTCTATTAAAGAGCTAACCTTCATTAGAAATAAATATCTAAAATAAAATAAGGCATTCATATCTGTAAATGTGATACACCTAGAAAGTAAAAAAAGCTATAATTATATTATTATGCTTTTTCAAATAATAAATGTTTCACAGTCACTAAATAGATAAATGAATTATTTACAAAGTGTCTTTAATAAACACCATCACTAGGGGCTGCTCACTGATTTGTCTATAATTAAGGCTTCATGTACTCTTGCATATTACCTCCTTGTTGAAAACACATTAAGTTTCGGTATGACCAGGTGTTATCAGAGATTTAATATGTACCCATGGAAAAGAAATAACTAGTTGACCCATCAGGGAGATTAAAACTAACGCCATTGCCTCATGAGTACTAAGCTCTAATGGACAAGTTAACTAGCCTCCTAGTGATTTAGTGCACAGTAAGAAATGTATTTTATTAAGTATTACTATCTCTTAGGAACATTTTTTTAATTACAAGAGAAAATAAAAATATTTATATCATGCTTTAGTGTTTAGAGGTGAAGTGTATTGATAGCTTCATCTCACATTTAAAAATATTTTTTAAAAAAGTCAGATGGATTGGCAGGATGTATAGATAAAGTGAATTTAGAAAACTGTTAATCATTGAATCCGGGTGTGGGTATATGGATGTTTGCTGTATATTTTATGTTTTATAAATATTAAAAATATTAAAAACTTTTATAATAAAAGTTTGGAAAAACATTTGCAACATAGACTATTACATCATTTTTGAAAGCGATCAATGTGATAAAACATGAAGGGAGCTGCCAATAATAACATGATATAATTCCTTATAAGTAGAAAGACAAGCTATGCTATATTTTAATATGTGAAGTATATTTTTAAAGTAAATTTGAACTTTAGCTAAATTCCTTTCAGATGTATATATTTTTTGAAAACAGATTTTACTCTTATCTCTTTAGATTATGTGTTTAAACCTAATTATTTTTTATGGTTGTTTATTATTCAGAGATAACCTAAAGTTATCACCTTGTGTTGTATTTTCATCAATGGGCTTATTCAGTTTTATGGTCCTCTCTGGTACATTTACAAAGTGCACTTTATGCTGCACTTCTACTTTCCTATAAACATGGAAACAATCTGTACTACTGTATTTCAAATCATTGCCATCCCAGCCATTACTTCATTTGCAGTGAAAAGCACAAATAAACTGGGCAAGTACATTTCATACATGTTCATTTCTAAAGTGTTAATAAGTAAATGCCTGTTGGCCTTTGCACAGAGGAAGTGGCACACCCCCCCACATGGTGGGATTTGTGTACTTCTCTGTCCATTCCCCTCACATCTATTAGTCCTTCTGGGTTTTGTTCCATCTTTTTTTTAAATAAAATATTTAAGCAGTCTATTAAAAGTTACGTGTTATCAGCCCCTATGAGTTAGGAATACCTGACCTTTAATTACTGTGTATCCTAGACAGTCCTAAGAAAATGGGGCATAGGGAGAGTTTGGAACTTAGACGCTCTCTGATGTCAGTAACATCTGAACATTTCTCAGTTTAGCAGGCACGGGGGTAGGAGGCCAGGCAGGCAGGAGCAAGCTAAGGCACTGTGTGCTAGAGAACAGGAGCAAGATAGGGCCTCTTTGGGCTGAGCTGAAAGAGGGAGAGGAGACAGTCTGCGTGATGGTTTGCTAGCAGTCTTTGGATAATCTATGTCCATACCACGTGCAATGTTCTTTATAGATATGATCAGTACAAAAAGACCATGGATTACTAATGACGATTGAATCTCTGGCACATAATTTTACTGATAGTTTTCATTGAAAGAAATACAATGTAAAGTCATTATGATGCCTCTGGTCCTACTAGTCATTTACTTTTGAATGTCGTCAAGATTAGAAATTACCTGTCAATAGTTATTTATTTCTCTCAGAATCAGGGTCACAGGTTTCTGTTAATTGCCAGTACAAACAAGTGCAAGTGTCCCAGTTTCTAGGCTACTTGCATTTGATATGCATGGGTGCCAAGAGCAAAAGACCGACAACTATGCTAGGGCTTTCAACTATCTTATTAGATTCACAGAATAACAAAATTTACCATATGGGTGACAAGCAGTTGTTCAATTTCTCATCTGGATCAATATTTGTATTTGTTTTCTAAAATATACTTTTTATAGAAATTATTTTGATAATGAGGTTATCAATATGTATTTGAAGGCATATCACTAGTACTAATCTTAGCAAAGCTCTTTTGTTATTAAATTATTACTAGCTCTGTTAATGCTCTTATTGTTCCTGTGTTTTCCAAGCATTATCAATACCTCTGTTTTCTTTTACTATAAGATGTTAGTAACCTTTTACACCCTTGTCCAGTCTGAGGTCGTTTTCATCCTTACCAACTTCTCTTCTCCACAACCCAACGTAGGTTTATGTTGTCCTCCTTTTGCACTACTACTCCTTTTTAGGCAAGAATACAGGTGTCTTTGGGCTACCAAAGCATTTAATTTGTTCATCTGAGATCAAATTTAGTTGTAAATGTTGATAGCTCTTTCACTTGCTTATGATTAACAATGATCCTTCCATATGCAGCTTTGACTTAGCTTAATAATCAGCAAGAGGTCGATCCAGTCATTACTTACTTGCACATTTCAGTGAAGTTTGTCCAGCAGGTGTTTGAAATAATCAAAACTTATGATCAAAAAGCATCCTCTCTGTGTAAACAAATACTTTTCTGCAAGTAAGTGTAGGTGTAAAATAAAACATTACATTGTAACAAGGAAGAAGTCAAGGTGAGAGAAGCAGGAAATTTTACAGTGATGATATTTTCCTATATTTTATTATCAGGCCATAGCAAACATACAATAATGAACATATGATGTAATTAGAAAGTAAATAAAACCATTCTGGACATACAACACATCTGTAACAGATTTTCCTTGCAAATTAGTTTTCTGGACGTTTTCGTTGCTTTAATCCAAGTGGGCTTAGAAAACTTGACTCTTTTTAGATAGGATCTATAGTTTGTGAATTTATAATATGAATTACGAGTTGCGTAATATCTTTTAGGAAAAGGCTAACATAAAACCTCAAGATGGCCTAGAACCTTCAGTTCAATACAATCGAATATGAAATACTAATGCAAAAAGCATGTGAGGTGCTTTGAGGATGTAGAAAGAATGGTATTCCAATAAACTATAATAATTAAATTAAAAACTGCATACTTAAATGATCATCACACATACACACAAATTGATAGTAAAGCTCAATTTTAACCAATATTGAAATGTATTCTAGTCTGATTATTAAATCTTCTGATGAAGAACTACATACTTTCTGGAGCTGATTTTGAAAATAATCTATTACTGTTTGTTAAGAACATCACACTGTTTTGCTTGTATGTATGCTTTGTTCAGTTTTGCTTTTGTTTGGGATTAGAAGATTTCCAGAAATTGTTTATATGTGTGTAAATGTAGAGAAGTTTACCTAGTTTTGTTGAAGATTTCTGAAGTGAAGAATGAAGGAAGGAAAGAAGACAGACTGTTCAGAACTAAGAGAGGGAAGGAGAAAATGAACAAACTTCATAAATAATAATTTATTTTCTGTATTCAGTTTTTGCATAAGTTTTCTGTGGCAAATCCTTTATGTTGCTTTACTTGCCTTTTAGTCTCAGTAATATCAGATAACTTCTAATTTCCTGGTGTGCGTGTGTGTGTGTGTGTGTGTGTGTGTGTGTGTGTGCGCGTATTTCTTTGTATGCAGGTAACAGTGCTATTTATATATTTATTTTTTAATTTTTATTTTATATTGGAATATAGTTGGTTAATAATGTGTTAGTTTCAGGTGTAGAGCAAAATGATTCAGTTATATACATATATAAAGAATATATATATTCCTTTTCAAATTCTTTTCCTATTTAGACTATTTACAGAATATTAAGCAGAGTTCCCTGTGCTATACAGTAGGTCCTATATGTATTTTAAATATAGCAGTGTGTACATGTCAATTCCAAACTCCCAATCTATCCCTCGGTAACCATAAATTTGTTCTATAAGTCTGTGAATCTGTTTCTGTTTTGTAGATCAGTTCATTTGTATCATTTTTTTTTTAGATTCCACATGTAAGCGATATCATATGGTATTTGTCTTTCTCTGTCTGACTTCACTTATATGATACTCTCCAGGTCCATCCATGTTGCTGCAAATAGAGTTATTTCATTCTTTTTAATGGCTGAGTAATATTGCATTGTATACATGTACCACATCTTCTTTATCCATTCATCTGTCGATGGACATTTAGGTTGCTTCCATGTCTTGGCTATTGTAAACAGCGCTGCAATGGAGGTTTCTTAAAAAACTAAAAATAGAGATACCATATGATCCAGCAATCCCACTCCTTGGCATGTATCTGGAGAAAAACATGGTTCGAAAGGATACATGCACCCCAATGTTCGTTGCAGCAGTGCTATTTATTTTTTATTTTTTTTAATATTTATTTATTTATTTGGCTGCACCTGGTCTTAGTTGTGGCATGAGGGATCTTTGTTGCCACGTGCAGGATCTTTGTTGTGGCATGCGGGCTCCTTTAGTTGCAGCATGTGGGATCTAGTTCCCAGACCAGGGATCAAACCCAGGCCCCCTGCATTGGGAGCACGGAGTCTTAACCACTGGGCCACCAGCCAAGTCCCAACAGTGCTATTTTATATTGCTTAGCATTTGAAGAAAGTTCAAGGTGATATTAAGCATTTAAATATTATAACTGTGTTAAATTATTTTTGAAACTCTAGAACATTGTAAAGCAATTATACTCCAATAAAGTTGTTTAAGAAAAAAACACAAAACTCTAGAAACACTGTTTTGAAATATTATTTTGTTTTTCCCACATTTACAATGAAAGAAACTCACAGGAAACAAAAAAATAACACCATCACCACATAGGGAAGTCAGTGTGAAGAAAGTCAGCTTTGGACTGTCTCCAGCGGGGCTTGATTTTGGTATCACAGTGAAGATGTTGTTATACCAGGCTTCTACCTACTTGGTGAACTTAGACATAAACTCGGAAGACAGAAACATAGAAAAGCTTCAGTGACTGTAATCTTCTGGCTATAAATCTGGAAGAGCTGGAAAAGACAAAAGGGTGAAGGAGATATTAAAATGAAGCTTGAAGAGTCAAGCAGTACATTGATTAGTATGTTGCATTAGCAAATTCTCCTGCAGATATGATTTGGTGGGTGATGCTACTTGCAATGATACATTTTTAAATTTCCTAGAAAAGCACTTAGAATGGAAATTTCCAAAGCTTTTCAGTACCTTAGCTCAGTAACATTTCCATGGTACCACTAGGCCAAGAAATAAACAAAAACCAAGAATTCTGTTTAATAAATAGTTGTAGCCAAACATTATTAGTTCCAGCCAAAAAACTTAATAGGTATTTATGTCCTGACAGCCTAAATTGAAAGAAAAAATAAAATTAATATTTTTATTTTATTCTTAAATAACCGCAATTACTTCTTGATGGGTGTGTGAGTGTACGTTGGGCACTGCACAACTTCTCAAACCTTGGAAACAGATTGAACACTGTCATCTTTGTTACCTGTTCCACATGCATTTTCAGGAGGTACTTGCTTTTGATCTCGTGACCTGCTGAAAACCCAGCTTTGCACAGCTATGATGCCATTGAAAGGAATGTTTCACTCTCTAATGTTGAAACTGTGAAATACCTTGACTAGTAATTTGTATGATACAACATCTGTGTCTGACAGATGTTGAATACAGTTGTGTTTACCTTGACATTTTAAAATATCCCACAGCATGCCCTGTGAGTTCACTTAGCACTCCAGGGTGCCTTGGCACACGGTCTTGGAATCATGTAAACTATTAGATGCTAAAGTGAATCATAGACCCTGAATCTTAAAACTGAGAAGTCAAAAAGCCTCTGCCAGAGTGAAAGTAAATGGAAAGCACTGTTAAGCAAGTCTTCTTTATTCTTTAACATGTCTTATTCTTTAATCTCAATGTTTTCTAGTTTTCTCAAATATTTGAGAAATATAGTTATTGCAAATATTTATCAGGATTCGTAGTATAATTTTCTGTGGCTTTGGAAATTTGATGTTAGTATACACAGTGGTTGTTTGACGCAAATGTTAGTTGTATATTTTAAGAAAATAATATTATCACTGTCTATTAGGACATTTTCAATTTTGACATGGCATTTTAAGAGTTGGACTGTTTTTCAAAGTTTCCAACTATACGTTTTTCCAGCTACCTTTTTTCAACAGTCCATGAGATGTACGAGAGGAGACTTTCTATCTTCTCATGTGTATATCCTAACTGCAAATAAACCCTGGGGTGCTGTAAGTCAGGGGATTTGAACTAATTTTCCATTTTATCTAATTTTGCATTTCAGTAACCCAGTTAACTCTATAAACATTGTTTCCTTTTAAAAACAAATATATTATAGAAATGTGTATTTACTCTCAGCTAAGGAACTCAGTGGATCTTATCTGGATTATTAGAAGAAACCAAATATGAGAATTTTTAAACTAGATGATGTTATTCATTTCCTGAACAATAAACTATGAGAACCATCAGTGTCCCCAACTGAAGGCTTAGAACCAAAAACTAAAGCAAGTTATGTTAAAGTGAATCATTAAGAATATAAATCAATTTTTAAGTGAAAAGTAAAACAGAAAATATAATAATGTAGAGCTCTTCTTACATATCTCAGGCAGGGCTAAGTAATATTGATCATTCGTGGGGATACCTCATTCTTGTCACTGACATTCTTATGATTTTGAATTAAAATTTTGAGTCATTTATTTTTTTCCCATCTGTTCCTTTTGAATTCTAATTTCCCTACCACCTACTTTGTTAATAAAGTTTCCATACCTTTAAATAGATAAAGTCGTCATAATCTCTGGCTGTGGTAACCAATTAGCTGACTTTCATAACAGGGATAACTGGTTTAAATTTTACTCACTGACTGAAACCATTTCTCATCTACTAGACAACCGGTGTTTGAAGGAATGAAACCCAGAACTGGTGCTGGGCAGGCTGGTTGGTCTGGGATCTTGTGAATTCTCTCAGCTAAAAAACTCTTAAAAATCTAAAGGGAGAAGTAGCAGGGAGTTGGTCATATGAATGAAGGCTGTATGGAGGTAATGGGAAGGGCATTTCACCTATGTTGTACGTGCAAGATTGACTCGTTGTTTCATATCCAACTACGAGAGCAGAAAGCAATAACTTAGCCTAGGTTGTGACGTGCAATATCTAGTAAGTGAAACATTAGGAGAAAATAATAATATGTAAATAATATGGTACTATAAGAAAAAGAATTTGATATTTTTAACTTCATAAAATCCTATCACCTAAATGTTAGAAATATAAGTGTGTATATGTATATGTACATACACATACTTGTGTGTGTGTGTGTGTGTGTGTGTGTGTGCATGTGTGTTTCTGGATGTTTCCTGTAAATGGATTGTAGTGTTATATTTTTCATGATTGGTATTGAATTGCTTTCTAGCCAGGCAGCTAGTCGCAGGTCTGTAGATAGAGGCATATTTACAGGTTGTTAGAAATAAGGATGATTAGAAAGATGGACAGAAACTCTACCCCTGTGCCTACTACTGTGAGTAAATAATGTTAAAATTGTGGCAACATAATAAACCCCTTCCCTGAAGGAATGAAAATGTTTGCCTGGTTCACTCACTTAATCCTAATTGCTGTACCAAAGTGCCTTCTTCTGGACTTTCCATTCCTGAGGCTCTTTCCTTGCAGTGTGCATGTTAAATTTGCTACTCCTCTGAGCACCCACACTGATTTGCTGCATACTTTTCTAGCCTGCTTCAAAAGTCTGCTGCCATGTTACCAAAAGTATCTGGAGATTTTGCTGTGCATATATACATGTATATACACACATATATATTATACATATTTATATATACACATACACAAATATACAACATGTGAAGAGACTGGTTCTTGCCACTCCTCCATTTCTTTTATCTATGAAATCTGCCACTATGCTATTTTTTCTTTTGAAATTATGACTAATTTCTTTTTATAAATACAATGACATGCTATCTTAAATGCAAAATCAAGTAAAGGATTTAAAAATAGTATGTGTGAAATGTGATGTCTTGTGTGTGTACATATATATATTGCAAAATGATAAAATGCTATACAAATATAAGGTGTATTGAATTGTCCTTTTATACCAACTAGTTTTTCTTTATGTGTATGTTTTGAGTCTCTCTTTAAGTTTTGTATTTGAGTCATCGAAAATAAGTTTTTTTAATTGGAGTATAATTGCTGTACAATGTTGTGTTAGTTTCTGCTGTACAATGAAATGAATCAGCTATATGTGTACATATATCCCCTCCTCTTGGACCTCCCTCCCACCCCTCCCCATCCCACCCATCTAGGTCATCACAGAGCACCGAGCTGAGCTCCCTGTGCTATATGGCAGGTTCCCACTATCTATTTTACACATGACAGTGTATATATGTCAATCCTAATCTCCCAATTCGCCCCACCCTCCTCATCCCCCCCCCACCCCCCCCACCGTGTCCACATGTCCATTCTCTATGTCTACGTTTCTATTCCTGCCCTGGAGACAGGTTCATCTGTACCATTTTTCTGGATTCCACATATATGCGTTAATATATGATATTTGTTTTTCTCTTTCTGACTTACTTCACTCTGTATGACAGACTCTAGGTCCATCCACATCTCTACAAATGACCCAATTTCATTCCTTTTTTTGGCTCAGTAATATTCCATTGTACATATATACCACATCTTCTTTATCCATTCCTCTGTCGTTGAATATTTAGGTTGTTTCCATGTCCTGGCTATTGTAAATAGTGCTGCAACGAATATTGGGGTACATGTGTCATTTTGAATTATGGTTTTCTCAGTGCATATGCCCAGTAGTGGGATTGCTGGGTCATATGGTAGTTCTATTTTTAGTTTTCTAAGGAACCTCCATACTGTTCTCCACAGTGACTGTATCAATTTACATTCTCACCAGCAGTGCAAGAGGGTTCCCTTTTCTCCACACCCTCTCCAGCATTTATTGTAGATTTTTTAACGGTGGCCATTCTGACTGGTGTGAGGTGATACCTCATTGTAGTTTTGATTTGCATTTCTCTAATAATTAGTGATGTTGAGCATCTTTTCTTGTGCCTCTTGGCCACCTGTATGTCTCCTCTGGGGAAATGTCTATTAAAGTCTTCCACCTATTTTTTGATTGGGTTGTTTGTTTCTTTGATATTTAGCTCCATGAGCTGTCTGTATAATTTGGAGAAATGTCTATTAAAGTCTTCCACCTATTTTTTTATTGGGTTGTTTTGTTTTAATTAATTAATTTATTTTTGGCTGTGTCTGGTCTTCGTTTCTGTGCAAGGGCTTTCTCCAGTTGCGGTGAGCAGGGACCACTCTTCCTCTCAGTGCGTGGGCCTCTCACTGTCACGGCCTCTCCCATTGTGGAGCACAGGCTCCAGACGCACAGGCTCAGTAGTTGTGGCTCATGGGCTTAGTTACTCCACGACATGTGGGATCTTCCTAGACCAGGGCTCGAACCTGTGTCCCCTGCATTGGCAGGCAGATTCTTAACCACTGTGCCAACAGGGAAGCCCAGGTTGTTTGTTTTTTTGATATTTAGTTCCATGAGCTGTCTGTATATTTTGGAGATTAATCCTTTGTCTGTTGCTTCATTGCAAATATTTTCTCCCATTCTGAAGGTTGTCTTTTCCTCTTATTTATGGTGTTGCTTTGCTGTGCAAAAGCTTTTAAGTTTCATTAGGCCCCATTTGTTTATTTTTGTTTTTATTTTCATTACTCTAGGAGGTGGGTCAAAAAAAGATCTTGCTGTGGTTTATGTCAAAGAGTGTTTTTCCTGTGTTTTCCTCTAAGAGTTTGATAGTGTCTGCCCTTACATTTGGGTCTTTAATCCATTTTGAGTTTATTTTTGTGTATGGTGTTAGGGAGTGTTCTAATTTCATTCTTTTACATGTAGCTGTCCACTTTTCCCAGCACCACTTATTGAAGAGACTGTCTTTTCTCCCCTGTATATTCTTACCTCCTTTGTCATATATTAGGTGACCATAGGTACATGGGTTTATCTCTGGGCTTTCTATCCTGTACCGTTGATCTATATTTCTGTTTTTGTGCCAGTACCATACTGTCTTGATTAATGTAGCTTTGTAGTATAGTCTCCCCAGTATAGGTCCTTCTCTATAGCAGATATTTCATGATTTTTTATTATTAAACACACTGTATTATCTTGCTCAGTGTGAAGGTTGAGTCATGATAATTTCCTGTTCCTTTTATTCGAGTTCTTTCCTATGAGTTGTACTTTCAGTACTCCAAGTGTCCAGCAAGGTAGCCAAGGTAGTTTTTGCAATGCCAAGTTTCTCTGATATTTTGGATAGATTGAGTTTAAAAGTGTCTGTAAAATGGTGGGGGAGAAATGCAGTTTCTTAACTTGTCATTCAGTTCTTAAATACATTTAGAGCTAAAAATTAAATAACAACAATAGCATAAAATATATCAATATCCTCTGATTAAATTATTGTTTGATTTAAGAAATGTACTTTTGTCTATCCCCTCCAAAAACAATAATATGTTGTTCAGATCATCACATCTATGTCAATACTACACAATTTATATTTGGCTTCATCATTCACTTACTCATGGTTTCTTTCATTCTCCATAATAAGTTGAACATGTGTTATATACCAAGCATTATGTCAGAATAAAAGAAAGGATAAAAAGTAGATGTCTCTATCCTCATAATTCCTATATTTGAATGGAACCATTCCAGGAAGAGGTTAAAAATTCAGAAGATAGGTTAGAGTGATGCTGTCATTTATATTCAACAATTCAGAGTCTTGAAGACTCCTAATGAGGTTTCAAGGATTATATTTTTCCTCCTTGCCTTATAAACAAATAAACCAAACTAAACACTACTAAAAGCCAAGCTAGATCTGTGTGTATTAGCCAGCTGCTCCAGGATTTCCCTCCAAAACTGATTTGTTCTCCTTAGTTAAGTACAGTGGCCACCAAAGCCAGATTGATTTGTAATGACAATTTTCCCATCTCTGGGATGTTAATCAATGGATTGGCATTAAAGTAAGAATCCATGGTAAATCCTAAGCAAATTCTGTGAGGTATTAATATCTGCTTTATATTAATCAGATGTTTCAAAGTAGTGGTGAAGGGCATAAGGAAGATAAGAACAAGCACACTTTAATTTTGGGCTCTAGACTCACTTTAAAGTGTTGGATATTGCAGACTAGCTCTTAAAAAAAAAGTCTCTGTATAAATGCTTGGAAATCTTGCTAAAGATCCTCACAGAAATTCTGGTGGTTCTGTAAATTGTGTGCATTTTTCTGTCACGTCAAGTCTGAGGCGAAAAATATATCACCACACCGGGAATCCCTTCCCCTCTGTCTCACAGCAAAGTATGTTGTTTTCTACCTTTGGGGACAAGAATAAAAGGTTCAGATTTCTGCATCATACAGAGGTTTCAAAGCTAGTTTTAATTTCACCTTTTATTTTGTTTAATTTTAATTAATCTAAATTTTAAAAGTGGTACTCGATACAGTTATTGGAAAACTTTTAAGTTTGTCTGAAACATCTATGGTACATTCAATCTCCTTTTGCAATTGTAAATTTTATGAAATCTGAATACAGACCAAGTATTTTGAATGAAAATCTAACATTCAAATAGAGAAATGCTGAAAGTGTAAATTGCGCAGCTGATTTGGAAGACTTAGAATGAAAAGCATAAAGCGTCTGATTAGTACTTTATCTATTGATTAAATGTTAAAATGATGGTATTTTAATATATTGGATTAAATAGAATATAAAAATTGGTTTCACCTGTTACTTTCTACTTACATGGCTACAAAAATTTTATAACGTGTGTGTCTTGCATTATATTTCTATTGGACAGAACTAGTATATATTTTAGAAGTGATATTAAATATAATATTACATATAATAACATACTTTATGTTATTTTTATCTCTGATTATTTTGAAATTACTGTGAGAATAAAATTATAAACATTTACCTTAAAACTTATATGTCAGGTACTCTAGTAATCACTTTATTTCTCTAGCTGACTGTATATGAGTGTGCCGTGTCATCTCATTTCCATATCTAATTACATGTAGCATCATGATTGGTATGTAGTGTGTATCCATTATCATTCTTGTGAGTAAGTTTTAAGATGCTCTTATTGGAAGTAATTTTTGCCTCATGGCTAAAGGTATGAGAGGCAGGATTATTGAAGAGAGAAGAAAAGTTTTAACAAATTGTTTGAGGTAGACTTCCTCTTAATGTTATTTTTCCTAATTAAGGTGGCAATGTCTTAGCATTTGGAATTCCCGGAGAAGATCTTTTCACTTCATGGCGCAAGAGAGAGATATTCAGGAAAATAATGTATAAGATGGGTTATATTTATTTTGAGAAACTATCACTCAGCCAAAAAGAGAAAAGGTTATTACATTCACATCATATTGCTTGTCTGGGAATCTTTCTAGTGAGAAAATGAATGGAGCCATAAAATTAAAGAAAATATTGACAGGGTTTTCAGACACTAGGAAGTGGCAGCCCCTCTTTCCTTTCTTATGAAAAATCTCTTTCTGGGATCTCTGAAACCAAACAAATATCACAGGGCTTTATTCTTCTTTCTAAAAGTTGTCTACATCCTGTTCTCTGAGATCCATGACGAATGCAAATTGGGAAAATGCTGTATTACCATGGAGAACGATTAAATAAAAATAGGACCACCATGAGACAGTTAGATTCCTTATTCCCTGATGTAGTGTGTCTTTTACAAATAAATTATGACATCTTCAGAAAGTTTTTATTGTGGAGTTTTAAATAAGGTTGTAATTTCATGTCTTGAAATAAATTTTGGCTTTTAAAGTAATAAAATTCATATGAAAGTAACTCTAGCTGATACTGAAGTTGTAGATGAAACTAACCACTTTCTCAACATTTTACTAGGCATTTTTGGCTCAAAAATCTGTTATGTTGGTAAAGAAATGACTATTTAAGCTTTAAGTAAACCATTGAATAATTTAAAAACTGGGGGAGAAACACCCAGCAAATTGTGTTTTTTAGTGATATTGATACCGCATTGCTTAGAAATTCTTATACACCCAAACCAACTAAAATTCATTGCCAACTTCCATATAATTCACAGAAACACATTGTTTTTCTTTTCTTTCTTTTGGGGGAGTGGCTGTTAAGTTTAAATAGTACATTAATGTATTAAAACTCTGTTTAAATGCATTTTTTAACTCTTTTCCTATTCTCTGTTTTTGAGTGCAAAGTGCATTGCATACATCATAAATTAATACTGAGAAACCCAAATTTACCCCAATAGGGTCTCTCAGTGACGACTTTATAAACTAGGCCCTTGTTTATTCTGTGTGTGGCCACTTTGGTTATTAGTAGGAGTTACACTGACTGCCTTTTTGCAGATTTATGAGACTTGGCAAAAACCTTGAGAAAACAGAGCCCTGCTTCTCTCAATAGAAAACATTATTAGATACTAAATAAACATTAATTTAGGTAAACTGGTACTACTCAGTCCAACAGGAATACAGTCTTAGTTAGATTTCATTGTGATGGGTGAAAGTATACAGGAGGGGAAATTGCTCTATAGAGATCGCAAAGAAGGGACATTTATTTAAGTGATAGCTAAGACTTTGTTCTTAGAACACCTTCATGCTCATTCATGAGGGCCGGTGCTCCTCTGTCCGGGAGGCATGCATCATGTCCTGCTCCCACTGGAGAAGGATCAGGAGAACACTCAGTCTTTTTAAAATTAGCTCAGAATCCCTGATAGTACAGTGATTAATTTTCTCTGAATTCCAACAAAAGCTTTGGGAAATAGGCATCCTGTGCAGTTAGTTAATGCATGGTTTTCAAATAATAACTCTCGAAAACACTGAAGTTTATGAAGAGGTTAAAGCATTTTTAAAAGGATAACTTGAACCTATCTCTATCTCTTGTCAATAAGTTAATGTCATAAAAAAAGGGATGATTTGTATGCTAGATTAAAAATGAGAGCAACACAACTAGGTACAGTATGTCACACTGAATTGGATCCTGAGTTGGACAAACCAATTGTAAAGAACAATTTGGGGACAATCGTGAAAAATTTAATATGGACTGGATATTAAATAAAATGAAAATTTTATTTAATATAATAAATAGAGGTAATTAACTTATAAATATACAAAATAGAATATTTGATATGATCTTGTGATAAGAAAATATATATGGAAGAATATGGAAAGGTAAGCAAGATTTTTTTTTTTTTTTGCGGAACGTGGGCCTCTCACTGCCGTGGCCTCTCCCGCCGCGGAGCACAGGCTTCAGCCGCGCAGGCTCAGCGGCCATGGCTTACGGGCCCAGCCGCTCCGCGGCATGTGGGATCCTCCCGGACCAGGGCACGAACCCGTGTCCCCTGCATCGGCAGGCGGACTCTCAATCACTGCGCCACCAGGGAAGCCCGATAAGCAAGATTTTAACAGTGGTAATCTCTGAGTGGAGTGTAAATAGAAATATGATGTTTTTATTTTCTTCTTTTTGCTTGTCTGTGGTTTAACTGTGTAGAGTGCAAATATACTACTTCTGTAATAATTACAATCTATTATTAATAAAATAATTAACCAGCGGTAAAATTTACCTTGACGTTTACACTAAAATATTGTGTATTGTGAAAGAATGTAAAGAACCCCTAGACTTTAGTCAGTGCATTGGGTTATGTCTTTGTTTTGTGGTGTAGAATCCCATAGGTTGTTTTTTTGTTTTTTTTTTTTTTTTGTGGTACGCGGGCCTCTCACTGTTGTGGCCTCTCCCGTTGCGGAGCACAGGCTCCGGACGCGCAGGCTCAGCAGCCATGGCTCACGGGCCCAGCCGCTCCGCGGCATGTGGGATCCTCCCGGACCGGGGCACGAACCCGTGTCCCCTGCATCGGCAGGCGAACTCTCAATGACTGCGCCACCAGGGAAGCCCCCACAGGTTGTTTTAATGATACTAAATTTGTTTTTCTTGATAATAAACTAGTTGGTACAAAAACAACACTGGAACTTTGCTAAGAAATATCAAGTCTCTCTACAATAAGAAGATTAAAGCAGATTTTTCTTCTTTTGAGAATTCTAAATGCATTTTGAAGTTTTCGGGTAACAAAACAGAGAATATTGCTCTAATAAAAGAGTTTTTCAAACTCCTTTCACTCCCATCACTTGTCATGTTATGCATTCATTAATTCAGCATGAGGCCATTCCCTCACAAAAACTTCTGGAAACTTGGATTAAGTAGATCTGGCTGTTAATAAGGACTCTGTGGTAATCAGAAACTGTTAATAATGTGTTCATGTCTTGCAAGTTGCAGACTATAGATTATACAGAGTAAATGACATATGACAGAGTCAGGAAATAATAAATAAGAAGAACTCTAACAGGTAGGACCAAATTGTGTGTGCTGATGTTTGGAATAACATCATGATGAAGAATGTCTCAACTTTTTTCTTATAATGTAAGTGATGTTGTACACATTAGAACAGTAAGACACCTTAAAGACCATCTTCACTAATCCCTTCATTTAAAGATGAGGAAACCGCAATTCACAAAGAATAATTTGCCAACAGTCACACTGAGATTTATTGGCAGAGCTGAAACCAGAACTTAAGTTATGTGATTTCTAATATTGTGCATTTTTACTCTGTCACATTAAAAAGTTTTCCCTATTTGAGGAAGGGGAGAAAATGCAGAAGTCTTATTTAATAAATTAATATGCATTATAGAAAATCATAATGAACTTAAAAATGAAAGCTTGATGTTAAGCTGATTTCTCTTAGATGACCAAATATCACCCTGTAAAATTTAAGAACAGTAATCTTAAACACATTGGTTCATTTCCATTGATTCTATATGTTTATTTTAGCTCAATATATGATACATAGTATCATATAATATCATTCAATTTAATTAGTTCTTATGTTCAGAGAACATGTAACTATGGTAAGAATTACAAGTCCAAGGAGTCACATATTACTCATCTCAAGATTGATTGAATATGAGTAGGCTGATTATATTTTTACTCTGATTTGGATTTCAAAAAGAAGCAATTCTGTTATGTTGTTCAAAAACTTGTTTTGAACTTCTCTTTTCAGTTTTCATATCAACTGACATGTTAACAGTTTGTAACCACATCATGAAAATACATTTGGACATTTTTACCATCGTACCTGGTATATCTAGAGAGGAAGAATACCAGGTAAAAAGAGAGGTCAGAGGCTATTTCTTTACACTTCAAAAAGAAAATCATTCTCCTTCTAGTTAAGGTGGAGGAAACAAGACATTTTTCTAACCCTCTATGCCCAGTAAGTACAAAGCTCCAAACGAGAATTGTCATTGCTTTGAATGCAGTAACTGCTTAAAGAGTAGAAATGTTTTAAATGTTCACAGTAAGCATACTTAATGTCACTTAAGTAAGTTGTCCTATTTATTTATTTATTTATTTGCAGTACGCGGGCCTCTCACTGCTGTGGCCTCTCCCGCTGCGGAGCACAGGCTCCGGACACGTGGGCCCAGCGGCCATGGCTCATGGGCCCAGCCGTTCTGCGGCACGTGGGATCCTCCTGGACCCGGGCACGAACCCGTGTCCCCCGCATTGGCAGGCGGACTCTCAACCACTGTGCCACCAGGGAAGCCCAAGTTGCCCTATTTAGATGGCAGCTTCCCCATCCCACCTTTTAATCTTGTCCGTTTTATTCCATAGCAGTTTCCACATTCTGACATATTATATTTCCTTTGTGTTTGGTTTCTGTTTCTTTTTCTAAATACAAGCTGCTTGAAAAGATTCTTTTTTCTGTGTTCACTCAGTATGTGCAGTGCCTGGAAAGGTGCTTGACACGTTGACACTTAGAAGGTGCTCAGTAAATATTCTCTTGAATGAATAAATCAATAGTCATCCACAGTTGTGGTTCAACTTTATCTTAAATCAGATAAAATAGAATATTTGTCTCCTTATGTTAACAAATATTATATTTTAGAAATGTTATCTCTTATAAGTCATCTTACAAATTTAATTTTACTAACATATCAGTAAATATTTTTCATATATATACATTAAAAATTATAGGACACATTAATAGTAGCATGTAGTAATATTTTAACTGCTTAATAATTTCAGCATACACAGAGAGTTTAACTCTGTGGCTTTGATCTTTACCCTGGGAGGAAGAAAAGGTAGTGATTAAGTGTGTTTGTTGTTATTATTCTGTTGTGGGAATAATTGCTTATTCTGCAAAAGCACTATAAGTTACAGTGTTTACTGTCTTACTTTTTGATAAAGAAATAGAATGTGTGTCTTAGTCTAGCCACAAAAAGGGGATGATTCTGTAGCATTTCATGAATTCAAAAATGAGTATTTTTTCCTGTTTTAACATCTGTGAAAATAGGATGGATCTTAAAAACAATGGTATATCATAGTTTGGCAACATTTTTTTCTTGGTGAGACCTAACATGAGGATGTACAGGATAATATGTTAGCACCTTAGGTTAGATTAAATAAGGTATAATAAATAATATTAACTCACTTTCTTAGAAATGTTTTCACAATATACTTAAAAGCTTTATTCTTAAAAAACAGCATTCATCTACAGACTCTGTGAGAAATTTTGGCAGAAATATTGTCTTGTTACATTGATTTCAGGTTGCTTTAAGCCTTAGATTTAAAGCGTTCGCTTTAAACGCTTTAAAGGTAAAAATGAGGTAAAAATGATATTTTCATTGTTAAAAGCATATAAATAGATATCTGTTTGGATTACAGTTGATATTTTTATGTGTTGCCTAACTCTTAGTACCATTTACATCTAATAGTTAATTCTCAGATCTCACTTGTTGCCATATTTAACACAGTGGCTCTCTTGATCACTTCATCTTCCTCTAAGGATCACACGCGGATCCAGAGCCCCACACACTTTGCTTTTCCTCCCCTCTCACTAGCAGCTTTTTCCTAGTCTTAGTTGCTGATTCTGCCTCATCTCCCTGACTTCTGAACATGGAACATGCCTGGGATCAGTGCGTGCACCTGTTCTTTCCTCTACCTGCACTCCCACCCTTGACGATCTCATCTCTTATAAATGCCATCTACATGCTGGAGACTATCAAAGGTGTACTTCTACCCCGACTGCTCCCCTCACCTTCTGACTTTAATTCGCTCTTGTCTTCTCAGTGTTGCCAGGTGGATGTCCAGTAGGCAAATTTAACGTATTCAACACCCAAATCTGGGTCTCCCAGCGAGCCTCCTCTTGAGCACCCTCTCTCACATTCTATATCTAGTCTCTCAGTTAATGGTGTTAGCTCCGTTTTCAGGTCGCATGCAGAATCCGACCATCACTTTTTGCCACCTCCATAGCTAAAATTCTGCGTATTTCATTCACCGAACTTTAACCTTTTCCAGATCTTTGCTTCAGTTTAACTTTTCTTTGAGGCCTTCTGTAAGCATCCTCTTTAAAACTGCAAACCTCAGGGCTTCCCTGGTGGCGCAGTGGTTGAGAGTCCGCCTGCCAATGCAGGGAACACGGGTTCGTGCCCCGGTCCGGGAAGATCCCACATGCCGCGGAGCGGATGGGCCCGTGAGCCATGGCCGCTGAGCCTGCGCGTCCGGAGCCTGTGCTCCGCAACGGGAGAGGCCACAACAGTGAGAGGCCCGCGTACCGCAAAACAAACAAACAAACTGCAAACCTCAACCAGGGGCATTCTCCATTCTTCTCTTTTTCATATATTTTTTCTGTAGCCATTGTCATGGCCTGTGTGATATGTATATTGACTACTCTGTCTCTCTGTACCCATCCATCCTTAATAGAATGTAAGCGCCATTGGGAGCAGGAACATATCTATTTGTTTCTATGTTTTATCCCCAACACCTGGAAGAGCGTCTGTCACATTGCAGATGCTCTATAAGTAATAACTGAATGAATTTAAAACTATCAGCATTACCACCATAGGAAATACTCCTTCATTCTGGCTCTCCTTCCCTCCCTTCCTCCCTCCCTCTCTCTCTCCCTTCCAGGAAAACATATCACTTGACCTATGTTTCATACCCATGACTCATAGAGCATATACTTTAGTTAGCTGTGCATCCACACTTAGGACAACTCTTTATAAAAAACGATTTTTGAATTCTCTTTGCTCATATTATAGTTCAGCAGTTTTTCCACAAGTATGAATTATTATATAGAAAATTATTGTATATTATGTTGAATACTTTTTAAAGTAATTTAATATGTTGTTTATACAAATCAATTAAATGACAATGGCTACAAAGTAGTTAATAATGTAAAAATATCCCCTTAAGAAAAAATATTTAAACCTAAATTTCCTTTCATTCTTGAAATTCTAAAGCTTCCAAAGAAATTCTGCACTTTCAGAGAAAGTGGAGATTTGCAGTAACTATTCATTGTATAACAAAAAGCTTGTAAAATAGTTGCTCCTCTGAACTTAAGTAAATTTAATTAATGTTGAAATTTTTATACATATTTTTCATTGTCTAAGCCCTTCTTGATTTTCCTCTTCTTTATATTTCGCCAAATAAGCTATGGTGAAAACATTAATGTGTACAATGTTATTACTATATTGCTATTTATGATAATATCAGAATATTATTTACTTATAACAGTATAATTGATAAATATTGTGAACAAATATAATCCATTTTAAAAATATAGTCCTGATCATTTTGCTATTGGTTTCTCAGATTGACAAAAATGATAAATCATGTTAGATATTATGTCTAACTTTTTAAGGAATGAAACTCCAATTACTTAGATTAATAATTTTCTTTCTCTTATTCATTTCACAATTGCTTAATGTCCTTTAACAGAAATACACCACATTTGAGCATATCATTTTCTGGTAACTAGATTTTCTAATAACTGACACTGCTGTATTACTAAATTCTATTGTTCATTTCAATTACAAGTTTATGTTGTGACATTTAATAATATCAAACAAATAAATATATTCCCTTGCCATAAATAAATTTATTACAAATTTCTCTAACATTCTTGTTTATATTTATGGTATGTTTCAACCAAAGCAGCCTAGCTATTTCAAGATGCCCCTTCATCTTCTTTTCTACAAATGTCCAACCATTTCATATGATTAGAGATTATGCTGACAATAGTAATTACAAAAATGAATTGCTATATTTTAACTTTGCATCCTATAGTCTTTTTTTGCAAGAAAGACAAAAATATTTTCAAAATGCAAGTAGTATAGATATCTTGTTATATCAGTGTCATGTCTCTGTAGCTTTAAGTTTAAAGCATTTGGTGAAGTAAAATGTTTTCATTTTTTAAAATTTTAAAGAAAAGCAGTTAACTTGAATAGCAGTTTTTCGTATTTTATACATCTGTATTGAAACTTTTCATGGGGCTTTGTTCCTACCTGTCTTGGAATTCTGGAATGATTATGTCTGTGATACTCTTGGTTTTTCTTGAGTAAACTTGATTGTTTAAATCACTCTGAATCATTTTTGCAAAATCAAACTCAATACTATACTTAGTATGTTATGGATATGGGGGTAAAATCTAAAAATAAAGGTTAGCACTCTTATTGCTAATATTATACTTAGAGAAGACCTTAAAGTTGCAATAGTTCCAGCTTTCGTGTTTTAAAGGAAAGGACAGTAAAACCTAGAGAGGTCTTGAACCGCTATAACAAAATGCTACCAACTGGGTAACTTATAAATAACAGAAATTTATTGCTCGCTGTTTTGGAGGCTTGACGTCCAGGATCAAGGTGTCAGCATGGTTGTCTTCTGGTGAGAGCCTTCTTCCTGGTTCGTAGCTAGTGCCTTCTTCTTGTGTCCTTACATGGCGGAAAGAGCTAGGGGGCCTCTCTGGAGCCTCTTTTTATAAGGCGCTAATCCCATTCATGATGGTTCATGCTCATGACTTAACCATCTATCAAAGGCTCCATCTACGAATGTCATCATCTTTGGACGTTAAGATTTCAACATATGAATTTTAGGTGGGTGGGGGGGCGGAAACATTCAGACCATAGCAAAGCCACATAAATTATCTGCAGCAAAAAAGCTTGTTGGTGGCAGAAGCTGGCCTCAAATTAGTATTGGGAATCCATGATGATACTGCTTTCTTCCAAATGGTAGTCAAATATTTGTTTATATCATGATGTTTTCCATTAAAAACCAATCCATTATTACAAGATGTTGCTCAGTTATGGTTGCTGTTAAAAAGAATGAAAAATTCTAGGAGGCTGAAAATGAAGTATCTTGGTTTTGCCCTTTGTATGAGGACTGTGTTGATTACACTAAGTATAATTTAAAGTAATGGAGCCATTCAAAGAATGTGAGTGTTACCATATAGTTTGATATTAACTTCCCATATATTTCAGTGTTAAATGCTTTATACATCAGTTTACGTATTTACTCCATATTCTTTACATATTACATAGGTCTTCTAACCTGATATCATCTGTATAAATAAGTGAACATGAAATGAAAATACTATAACTGCTGTGATATCCTGTATTTTTAAGAACATGAGTATTGTTATCTCAGGTTAACTCATAAAATAACTCCATGATGTACTTTTCTTGTGCCTGAGCAGAGTTACACTGCATTTGTCGTGTTTACAGGTACATTGTCTGTCAGCCATGAAATGAAATCATGTTTTAGTTGGCCCATTCTTTCTTTTATAACTTCTAATCAATTCCATGTTGATTATCATTATCAGACTTTTGATCCACCTTTGTTAACAGCTTATTAACTAGTACTTAAGAGGTAGCATTATGTTTCTTCATCTATACCTCAATATTTTCTTTTATTCATAAAGCATAACCTATCTACCTTTCTAATTCCTTACAATATTGGGTTGGCCAAAAAGTTTGTTCAAGTTCTTGGTAAGATGTTATGGGAAAACCCGAACGAACTTTTTGGCCAACCTAATACTTAGGTTCTCTATCACAAATTTACATGTGATTTTCAGGTTATTAAAGAATCTCATTTATTTCTCTTAGAAAATTTATAGAACGTTGTATCGCCCAAATTCATTTAGAGTTTAATAAGTCAGAAGAACAGATTTTTTTTTTTATGTTTTCCCTTTAATTTGTTCATTTCTTACCTATCTAAAAAACATTTATTAGACTTCTCCTTTGAGCCTAGTCAGCTTCTATGGGCTATTTAAGGGAGATTTAAAAGAATATACGTTTTCTGTGTTTAATCACCTTCCAATATTTTTGGAGAGACAGGAGGCGTGTACAGTTCAGGCAATATACAAGATAATTTGACTGTAAGTTAGTGTGGTAGAAAAAAAATGTGATCGTGATAAGAGTGAATATTTTGACTTGGAATTTATCCATAAATGCTTTTTGGATGCGACTGGATCTGGGAGAGCAGGATATCATGCACAGGGAGAAGGAAATGAATATGATTTGGATGGCATGTGTTAGTTGACCATCTTGACTGGAACAGGGAGTACACATTGAGGAATATAGAGAGAAAGTAATTTATGTGAGGAAGGAACTGGCATACCAAGCAAGGGAGTTTATATTTTAATTAGAGATGGCATTATGAAAGCAAACACTTTATGAAAACAAACATCTGGAAACATCAGGCACTCCCAAGATTGTAGTCTACAGCTGGAGTCCAGAATACCAATTGTACTAACCCAGGCCATATAGTAACAGCCCCTCAAGGCTTCCTTAGTGACCTTGAAAATGGAGTAAAAAAATTAATACTAGACATAAAGAAACATGTATATTATTAAATGACATGACTGACACAGATGACAGCCTTGTTTAGTAGTTAAAGAATAGATACCGCCTTTTCTTCCCATGCGTATGTTACTTCTCTATTTGATAAAGAGAAATAAGAATAGATCTGAAAGCAGGCTTTCTGATAACTGACTCTGCACTAGATATGATCCCATAACACTGATCCTTTAGAAAGCAAGATTGAAGTAAGCTGAAAAAATTAACCTCTTTTAAGAAATAGGTTTATGTATGTTGCCTGTTAATTATTTTCAGAATATTTATGTGCACTTTACTAGAGCTACATAATATCCCTGTTAGGTGGATGACATATTAACATACTAAATTTACATAAAAGAACTCTAACACTCTGAGTGGTTAATTAAATTCCTGAAGATAAGATGTCCTGTAGGAGGCAAAGCCAGGACTTCCATCAGGCCTTAGGGCTTTATTGCTCTTTCCGCTACAACATGATTCTTCCCTGTTCATATTTCTCTGTGTCCTTTATAAAATAATCGCTGGAGAAGTTGACATATATTAAAAAGTCAGATTTTAATAGTAGAAGTTATATGACAGAAATCTACAAATAGCAAAATATCAAAAATGTTTCCCCCAGTTGAAAATCTTCTCCCAGTTGATGCACATTCATTTTTAGCAACAATAAAGCATACTTTATCTTCCAATGGTAATTATTTTCATCCTTTTTACAGATTTGAAGTTAAAAACATGATTATAGACAGTTGTATAATTTTTTTTTTTTTTTTTTTTTTTTTGCGGTACGCGGGCCTCTCGCTGTTGTGGCCTCTCCTGTTGCGGAGCACAGGCTCTGGACGGGCAGGCTCAGCGGCCATGGCTCACGGGCCCAGCCGCTCCGCGGCACGTGGGATCCTCCCAGACCGGGGCACGAACCCGTGTCCCCTGCATCGGCAGGCGGACTCTCAACCACTGCGCCACCAGGGAAGCCCAGACAGTTGTATAATTTAATTGCTTTAAACCTTATCATAAAATACCATTTATAGAATATAATAATTTTTCTTAAAATATATGAATTTACAAATTTTCCCCAGGTGGGTGGATGATATATGTGCCTGTTTCAAATGGTTCAAATGCAATATTTGAAAAATCAAATTTGCGTGCCTACTTTACACTGATGCTTATCACAGTCACTGGCAGTCATCCCTTTTTGAGTGAGTAAGTAAAATAGTACTTATTCACTTAAACTTAAAATAGTTAAGTTACATAGTAATGTTCAAAAAGAGAACTCTTTATTAGAGTAATGCAATACAAGAATTTTATTGAACAGTGCCTGAAAAACTGATTTTTTTCAAGTGCCAAGGATAGGAGGATATCTTTTTCTCTCATCATTTTATAATCAAGAATTTTTTCCTGTTCTTTGACATTCCAAAAGATGCATGCATGCACTATTACAATTGAACTTCACATTCTTTCTTGGCCAAGACAGCAATAACCTTTACATTTCTACTTTTCTCTAAGTGACTTGCATATTTTACTGCTTAGACACTGCTCTCCTACCCCGTTTGAATCTGGGTATGTATTTACTTAGGAAAACATTTGTGCTGTGAATGTTTTAGCACTATTGTGGCTGTAAAGACAGGATGAGTATTTAAATATCTGCTTAATTTCTGCTAAGTTCAATGTTGTGCTTTGTCTTCTACATAAAAGTCAACAATTAACAGAAGGAGACAAAGGGGAAGTATAAAGGTGATAGTAAAGAAAGAATCACATTAAAATATTTTCTTATTATAAAACTTTCTCCACTGAGACCAACGGGGATATAGGGAGAGTGAAACTTAACAAAATTTCCCAAATTACTGATGGGCATTCGCTCGGTTCCCAATAGGTACCAACAGGATCCGTTGGCAGACGACACCCAGTTGGGGGAACGGAACTATCTTAATCTGTATTAAGGAGTAATCATCGTAATGGCTAATGTTTATTTTACACTTACTATGTGGAGAGGGAATTTAATGTGTACTATTTCAAATCAAATAACATATCAAAGTTGCCTTTTTTCCTAAATTTTGAAGAAATTCTTGTCTAGAAAATGGTAAAACTAGAACTCATGCCCAAGCCCACCTGACTCCAGATTTCAAAGTTTTTACGATTTCATGGCCCCTCTACATACAGGGGTTTTCTGCAACATTCTCAAGTGAGGTGAGAAAAATGTGATTCTGAAAACTCTTGGAAAAAGATACCCAGAAATACCAAGAATGCTCCTGACCCACTCAGTCATTCCTCCTATTTTCTGTGGATATGAATCTTTGTAGCAGACATGGGGTCATTCTATTTTGATCCAAATTTTCCCTATGTTTCTGGTAGTCTTAAGGCTACACAGGCTTTTAAAGTCTTCATGATAGCACACAGAGGTGACACATGGAGATTTTTGGCTGCTTCATCACCATACGTCATATAAGTGGGCTGGCGAAGGAAAAAGGAAGAGATCGACTGCTTCTTTCATTTATTTAACACATATATGCTCATCTCCTACTCCATGCCAGACACCGTGCTAGACTTTGGGGATACAGTGGTGAATGTGATTCATGTCTTTGCTTTCATGTGGTTTAAAAGAAGTACATGTGTCTGCAGATGGAGATTACACTTGTTCTGGAAGGTACAAATAAATGCAAATTTTATGAGATGTAGGGAATGGCCTAAATATTATTTGGAAACATTTTTTAAACTGTGATTTTACCATACTATAACAATTTACTCTTTTGAATACTCTGAAAAAGTACAGCAGTTATAATTTAAAGCTACAGTTCTTTATGTGTATAAACTCTTTTGGCTCTTACAATATCCAAATAAGCTTTCAGAAGTAACTTTAGGTTGGCTTACCCTCAAAACTGTTTCTAAATATTAATCTCAGTTCCAAGAGTTTTGTCAAACACATTTAGTAACCCCAAATTGAATATTCTAATATAAAAAGCATTTATTTTTCACTTGGCCTTTATTATTATTTTCTAACAATTTCCATGTCCAGTAAAGCAAGTGTGTTCTTTTGGTTAGGATTTCATTTTGGCAGCTCATGTTGCCAGTGCTCAACAAACTGGAAGTACAGAGAAAATAATGTATTATTAGTCCTGCAGCATGGGATCTTATCTTATCTACTTGTGCATGGAAAAAAACTTACATTGTGGGATGAAAGTTGGGAACTTTAATGCCAAATTACACAAACACGTTTGCTAGCATGAAAGGAGAACATGGGAGTTTCCAGGTTTCCTTTTAAGTTTCATACCCACTTAATATCTTTGGAAAAATAGTTGCTATCATAGATCATGGAAAAATGGCGGAACTTTTAACATTTTTTGAGAGCTACCTGTATGCCACACAAGGTCGTAAGTGCTTTCCATGCATTATCTCATTTTATTCTTGTAACAACCATATTTAATAAGAACTGACAATCCTGTTTTACAGATGAGGAAACTGGACTTAGAGAAATTAAATGAATTCTTTCAGGATGTAAAGCTCATAAGCAGCAAAACGGGGATTACAACCCAAACCATCACAGAGCCAGGGCCTAAGCCCTTAAGGCTGTGTTACCCCTGGGAGATTCAAGAATTTTATAATAGTTGCTATAACACATGGTAAAAATAAATGAGGTTAATTATTGAGGATTTTGAGAGATTACCTAAAGTGAATTCTGTATTTTAAAATCCAGACCACAGTGCTAGTTTCACTTATGAGTTAACTTCAGAGGTTATATCGTAGGAGGTGATATGATATTTTCCCTAAGAGAGAAATATGTAAAAAATAAAAATGAGCACACATCTGTAGCTGTGTGCTCAACTCAGGAATCTCCTGCTTATTCTAATCGAGGCAGAAAGATTTGGGATGGTCATTTTTTTTTAATCTCTTTACTTATTTATTTATTTACAGTCAGCAGTCTTTTATATGCGTACAAGGTGCTCTGCCACTAATTTCTGTGAGATCTCAGGGAATCACTGTGCTTGGTTGCTTAAGCTTAAAAATGAATGGGTTGCAATTGAGGAACATTCTATAAAGTTAGGAATCAGTACAATTAAAAAATATCAGCATCGTGAAGGACAAAGAAACTGAGGAACTGTCCCCAATTAAAGAAGGTTTAAGAAACAAGGAGACAAAAGGTGTGATCCTGGATTGGATCCTAAACCAGTAAAAAGACATTAGTAGATCAACTGGCAAAATTTAAATAAGGTCTATAAATCAGTTGACAGTATTATATTACATTTAATTTTCTGGGATGGTCATTTAAATCCACTTTTTCAGATACAGCTGGTAAGGATGGGATTAAACACAGCCCAGAAACTGATATTAAATTTACACAATGTTATATGTCAATTATATCTCAATAAAAAAGAAAAAGAAAAAAGAAACTGATACTGGTAGCTAGGGAACTAGGTAAGGATGGCAAGGAGGGTGGAAGGGAAAATTGGATAGCCAAATATTCAGCACACGACTTTAACAGAACAATCATCCAAAAAAAAAAAAAGCGAAATATATTTACATCAGAAAGACAAGAAAGATGTTTAGAAGTAACAGGCTACCTGATATAGAAGTTGAAATTTCTGGTACCTTATCAGTCTCACTTCATAAGACAGCAGCCCAATCCGTTCTTCACACAGCCATATGTCTCATGCCCTGGGCAATTGCAAGTTACTTTTAAAATACAAATGTGTTAGTCTAGGACCTACTCTCTTATATGTATTAAGAGAATGTAGGTAAAAGGGATGAATTCACCTTTACCCATGAGCTTGTTAACAAGGTCCACACTATGCTTCCATATTGCATATCTGGTATAACTAATAGTGTTTCTGAAAGAAAGTGTTATAGAGTCATACTCGAAAATATGATATCTTCATATGAAGGTATATATAAAGTTTAAAACCTGTGTTAATTATAAAACAATACTCTATCATTTTATAATAATGCTATTTGGTCTATATATTATATTTATTTTTAGTTTGATTAGTGTCTGATCCACATGAATTGAAATATGCATTTTGAAGACAGTAAAGCTTATGTTATACAAACATTAAATGCTTATGCAAATATGTATTTGAATAATAATTGAATATGGAAGGAATTTTTTTTTTTTTTTTTTTGCGGTACGCGGGCCTCTTACTGTTGTGGCTTCTCCCGTTGCGGAGCACAGGCTCCAGACGCGCAGGCTCAGTGGGCATGGCTCACGGGCCTAGCCGCTCAGCGGCATGTGGGATCTTCTCGGACCGGGGCACGAACCCATGTCCCCTGCATCAGCAGGCGGACTCTCCACCACTGTGCCACCAGGGAAGCCCTGGAAGGAATTTTTTAATATATGCTTTTAATATTCCATCTCAGGGCTAGTAGATATATGAAGATGTTCTAACATGCACAATAGCTCTTTGAATATGTGGGAGAGACAACCTCAAATCTGGTATGCTGTAAATACAGCAATTTTGTAAGCTGTTGTAAATAATACTTGGCATGTTTGCAGATCTGAAATGGTTTAAATGTAATTGATTTTTTAACTTACCAAAACCTAATTCAGTATTAACATAAGATCTAATTTTGTTCTGCTTTCAGTCAGGAGATATTGCTTTCCTATTTTCTGGGTTATTATAGTCAATAAACTAAAAATTATTTTTGAGCTCCTGCTATATATCAATGTTTTGCTGTGTTATGATAATCATAGGATGTTAATAATGAAGTTAGATCAACCACACTTTGTAAGCTGTTATGAATTTCAAAATATACTTTATAATAAAATAACAATTTTAAGGTTAGTAAAAAAATGTAAAAAATTGATCTTGGATAAAATATAACTTTTTAAACATGACTATTTTTTCATGCAAGAAAATTCTTTTAATTAACTATTTAATACTTTACATATGTCAAAGGATGTCAGCAACTTAAAAAATATAAAGTACGTAAACTTCTTAAGTAGCATCATAACTAGAAAGGGTAACTTGTTTAAAGAAAGTGAAACGTAAAGAACACTGATAAGAGTTTGTGAAAGATCTTTTCACGCATTTTAAAAGTAAAGGTGGGGGTAGGAATGGAAAACAGTACACTGAATTAAATAGGATAGATGGATAGGATAGATGCAAAAAAATTGAAATGTGTATGTAATGTATTACGATCCAATATAAAGGATATATTGAATTGTAGCATATGTCATTACTATATTTTGAGTACACCATTGAGTATAGTATATCCTTCAATTCTACATAGCCCGCAAGGTTATTTAAAATTCCCTGTTTTCCCCTTTGAAGCTAGTATCCTTTCTGGAAAAGACACCAAAAGAAGCCTGATCCTTTTAATCTTTTAAAACAAGTGAAAATATTAAAGCCAAGCATTATACATATTCACCAGTGTGTATTCTATTTTGAATCTGTTTCTTATATGAAGTTATTATTTGATTGGATATTTAGTTATTTTCTCTTTCTTAAAGAACTACATCATTTAATTTATTTTTTCATTGAAGTATAGTTGATTTACAATGTTGTGTTAATTACTGCTGTACAGCAAAGTGATTCAGTTATACATATATGTACATTTTAAAAAATATTCTTTTCCATTATGATTTATCATAGGATATTGAATATAATTCTCTGTGCTATACAGTAGGACCCTGTTGTTTATCCATTCTATATATAATAGCTTACATCTGCTGACCCCAACCTCCCACTCCATCCCTCCCAAATCCCCTCCCCCTTGGCAACCACCAGTCTATTCTCTATGTCTGTGATTCTGTTTCTGTTTCATAGATAGATTCATTGGTGTCATATTTTAGATTCCACATGTAAATGATATAATATGGTATTTATCTTTCTATTTGTGACTTACTTCACTTAGTATGATAATCTCTAGTTGCATCCATGTTGCTGCAAATGGCATTATTTCATTCTTTGTTTATGGCTGAGTAGTATTCCATGGTATATATATACCACATATTCTTTATCCGTTCATCTGTTGATGGACATTTAGGTTGTTTCCATGTCTTGGCTATTGTGAATAGTGCTGCTATGAACATAGGGGCACATGTATCTTTTTGAATTACAGTTCTGTCCAGTTATATGCCCAGGAATGAGATTGTTGGATCATATGGTAATTCTATTTTTAGTTCTGTGAGGAACCTCCATACTGTTTTCCATAGTAGCTGCACCAACTTACATTCCCACCAACAGTGTAGGAGGGTTCCCTTTTCTTCACAGCCTCTCCAGCATTTATTATTTGTAGACCTTTTAATGATGGCCATTCTGACTGGTGTGAGGTGATACCTCATTGTGGTTTAGTACATCATTTAATTTGAATGAGTAGCACTGGAAGCACTCCAGATACAATTGTATCTTATCCTTCATGACAAAATTCAGACCATCACTGATTATCCCCGCTTAAGCCATAGAAATGGAGTTTGTTTATTTACTTGCATGGTCATTTGTTTGTTTTGGTGGTAACCTGTGATTATTTTCTTCATTTATCTTCATACTTTTGGAAATCATATAATAGTTCCCTGAGAACTCTTTATTTTACAGCCCTTATAAACTCTAGGCATATGTTCAGGTCATTATTAAATGTCTTTAAAACCATAATTTGCTTTTGTACTTAAAAAGAATCTGAATAGAAAATTAAATCAAATGTAGTAATTTAAAAATGGCTGATACACATTGATCACTTACTATGTATTGGGCATGGTGTAGTGCTTTATATCATGGTATATAATCCTTACAACAAATGAGTTACATACTGGTATAATCTACTATTTCAGATGCGATAAGTGAGACACAGTGAAGTTAAGTAACTTTCCCATCAATAAACAGGAGGCCAGCGGCAGACCTGGGCTTTGTGCCTGCGTGCTCAAGCACCATGCCACTCTACTTCTGACATGTCCTGGAGGAGTTATGGAAGGTATAACTGGGCATGTTTAGAAGTATAGGCAGAAGAAATTGAACAATGCAATCATATAAGTGTACAAAAATGAAAATTATAATATTAGTTTATGTATAATAGTTACAACTTTATTTTCAAATTATTTTTAGTGTTTTAATAGCAGAACTAAACCAAATGTGAGAGTATTGACTGGGTCATAGTCTTGAGAACTTTTGAATTTCTAGTAATAGCTGGTAGATCATCTGTGACAAAATTCAGAGTTCTATTACAGATAACTGTCTTCAGAGACCCAGCCTTTTTCTGGGCTAGCAGCCCCTACAAAGAGCACGTGCAAACTTATGTTGTAATATTTGCCTAAGAAAGACACAATAGCCATCAGTTGTTGAATTCGATTTGCTAAAGATAAATTTTAAAATATTAATGACTTTCACATTTAATTACATTAAAATTATTTTATTTATTTATCTATTTACTTACCTATTTAATTTATTTATAGCAGAGTAGGGTCGATTATCATGAAATTCAAATCTGATGTGAAGACTGAGTTTCTAAATTCTGCATATGACACTTAGGTCCCTTCACATGCTGCCTATTTTTATTCCCAGATAGTTTTATGTTTATGAAGTGAATTATTTAAACTCTTCTTGCTATGCATGTGGAATCCTTACATTGCTAGAAACGTTTATTTCCCTTAGGCATTTCATTAAATAGTGAAGAAAGAAATAAATTGTGTTCATGTGTTTAGCACATCCTTTTGCTTTTTAAAAAAGTCATTTAACTTATCATAAGTGTTTTGGTCTCAGAAGTACCTGCATTCCTGGAGAATTTATGGGAATATGAGGTTCAGGGTCACATTTTTTCTGCTCTGTGCTGTTTTTCAGATTAAGAAGTTTGCTTTTAGATACTGGAGTTGCTGGCAATTCGATTGGATTTCTTGGTCTGTTTATTTAAAAGTGTTAGGAGTTTTAAAGAGAATCCTTATAATTGTTCTATATCACATGCCTTAAAAACGTAATTTAATTAGTTCATTATTATTTACTAGTTTCCAATAGTTACAACCTTTAGATCCTAAATTAAATATAGTGTGAACCCATGTTATAATTTAGTTTTGCTATAGGAACTTACTTTACTATTTCCTATACATAAGTAGTTTTATACAATAGGTTGATATCATTTTTACAGCTTGGCAGCTAATAACCTCTGTATATTGTTTTTGAGGATATGATGAATCTCTTGTCTCACAGTCCTGTAAAGTATCCACTAAGCAATTAAAAAAAACCTTTGTTTCCTTCTTGTAGCGTAACTAATCTTTTCAATAAATATTTTTAATTGGAAAATATAACATACATGTGAAAATTGTAAAAAACAGCACCACCACACAGGTCAGGAAATAAAAAGAAATTCTTAACTGTACATGTTTGTCTGTCATTCCTATGCTGGTGCTGTGCTCTTCTCTTTGTGTGTCTTTGCACTGCTCCGTCCTTGTAAGTGCTGCTGAAGTAAAAGCACCATGAGAATATTTTTAAGTGTAATAAGATACCTATGTTGCTTTGAAAGACAAGCTACATGAGGTGCACAATTATTTTTGCTGATACAGAGACCATGGGGCCAATAAATTAATTTGTATATAGAAAATTTGTGTATTCGATCATTGAAGAGTCAATTTTTTAAAAGATGTAAATCCATTTATTGCCCACATAGCAGAAATAGTAGATCAGTATTGTAAAGTCTGGGAAAATTTTTATTGGGCATATAACTCAATGTCTAAATTAATAGCTAAATGTGTGCTTTAGGAAAGAAAGTTAAAGCTTTTGGATATTTACCAGAACATGATTCTGTTTTGATGCTAATGATATTCCTAAAAGATAAAAGGAATAAAATAGAGAAACTTCTCAATAACAGACACATGGTTAACTCTTTTTATTTCAAGAAAATATGATTGTTCTGCTTTCTTAATTACAATAATTCCTACTCTGCTTTATTCAATATTTCATTTACTTAAAAATCTCTTTTTAAACTGCCGAGGGCACGTATCAGAATATTTGAGGTGTAGGATGTTAAGTTTTAAAAAACAATCAGTTTAAATAATATACATTTATATTTTGAATACAAAAGGCAGACATTAAAATTTGACAAGATATCCTATAATTCTCAAAATGTATGTCAGAATTCCAAAGCGTGAGGGATAAGATTATCTTGGTCATGAAAAGATGCGTGGATCAAAATGCTCTCTAAAAAATGAGAATTTGGAAAGAAAAATCTTAAACCTTTGAATTGTGGATTATTCAAATTTCAAGAGAAACAAACTATGATTATGCTGTTGTTGCTTTCTCTGACCCAACAAATTGATAACCATTAGTGATCTGCTTTGAGTAGCCAATTAATATGAGATATAGGCAAAAGAAGATGGCTAGCAAAGTCATTTATAGTCATGTCTTACTAATTTTTTCTAACTGTGTTAATTATTTGAGCAGTTTGGGCGTCAGAGGCACTTGATTTCTTTAGGACTTCTTTACAATGTAAGCATGGTTTTGCTGTTACTGTCATGTTCAGGAAAAAAATGTAACCCACGATATTAAATCTAACACGTTACACATGTATGTTCTGAAATCTCATTATTCTATTATTTTTTATTGAGCTGGATTCATTAGAGGTAAGATCGTGGAGAATTTGATCTGGCTCTAAGTACAAGGCTATAAGTCTTCCAAGCTCAAGTAACATGTAACACTGGTGCTTTGGTGAGCAGGGATTTATACAACAATATACTTTCAGTGTATTTTAGAAATACAAACATTGTGTTTAAACCACTGCAAAATAAAAATGGAATTACTGTAATTTATTCTTACTGACATAGAGTTTAGCATGTAAGTCTCTTTTTTCATGATCTCTGAAAAATCAGATGGTCTGACAGACTCCTGTGGAATATATCAATTGATGAAGAATTTGTGACATCTGAAGGCAATGAAGTCTATTAATGGACAGTTCAAATTCGTCAACCAAAAGTTCCTACCCTATAAATTCCATCCATTGGTAATAATACTGTACACTTGAGCAGTGATTGCATACTGTCGATGGTACTAAAGTAGTAGAATATCATGTATATTAGAAAACACAGAAAGAGAAATTGGAAACGGATGACATAAAATAAATGTAAATGACAATTTTAGCGTTCCAAGCACCCTTCCAGTGAGCCTTCATTCATCTCACTTGCATTCTGCTTTGATGTCACTGCACTTGATCAATGGAATGTAAGATATCTCTCTGCAAACATAAAGTTTCTCCTTGTTTGCCTATGTTGTCTCTTTGTTGTTCAAGTTTATTCTATAATTTCTGTTTGGTTCTTTGTCGCTATGTTCCATTTCCCTGCCAGGAAGTAATGTTAACTAAATTGATCAGTCTATGTACTCTATAGGAAAACCATCTGATCAAACAATAACTCAAAAATATGAGTTACAGTTAGGCTAAAGTGAGTTTATACTGGTAGTACCTTTAATTTGGGGATGGTCATAGCTCTTTGTGTCTCATGAGTAAGATAAAAAATTCTCAAGTGACCTCATGTGCACCACCACAAAGGTATGAAGGACAAGTAACTCTTTATAAATTAAGAAATCAAGGATTCTTTTTCTCCCTTCTCCAACCTACGCACACACACACAAGCACACACATACCTGAGAAATGATCCTATGTCTAAGTTCAAGGTTTTCAGGTGTGAAGACTTATCATGTATTTTCTTTTCCTATGCATATGGTCTATTTTTTCACTATAATTATACGTTCTTGCAACAAATAGATATAAATAAGAGAAATCAATGAAGTTCACATGTAAAATTTTCTATTCCTTGCTCCTCAAATAATATTTTTGACGATTTACCATCTATCTAATAAGTTCCGGACTCTTTGTATTCCTTTGGGAAATGGCACAAGGCCTTCTTGAGTGTGAGATTATGCATTTGGAGCTCTGATTTAGTGGAACAGTGTGTAAAAATCTCTCATAATCACAACACTCCCCATTGGCTCCACATCTGAAGATCCCCAAGGGTGCTGTTTGTCCCAGTGAACATGTGGAACAGATTATGTGCAGTTAATTGGCTCCAGGTCGAGCTTGTTACAGACAGTAGCATGCAGTATAACCTATGCAATTCACCAAATCCACCCACTTTAGGTTAAATCACACCTACTTCTCTCTGTAATTCCTCCCAGATGCGGGACACACACATGTGTAGGTACAAAAAACACACAGATACACACGCTGACATGCACTGGAAGATAGCAAAATATCAACAGATTATTGGAGACGTTGTTGGCAATACATTTCACCCATAAATTATCTCAATTAAAAGATTAACTATTGAATTCAAAGGATTGTTGGGAGGAAAAACAAAGAATTAGGAGAAAAATATATAAAGTTTAAAAAAAAGTTCCAGGAGTTTCAGAATTTTTGTTTTATTTTGTCCCTCACCCTCAACAAATGGTTCAGCACGTGTGGGCACTTATCGGAATGTCATACTAGCAAGGAAAGCAGTGCTTTGATTTTTAAGTTATTTAACAATATTAATGAGTTAGGTAACAAGGAACAGTGTGACTACTGTTCATTGGAAACCAAAACATCAATCTTCTTAACTTATAGTGTTGGACCACAGGGCATGTCTTAGCGATTAATGACCAGTTGGAGGAGTAGATATCTCAATACATAGCTAAGGGCCATTAACCTCAACTGGTCATTAATTCACAGGAAATGTCCTGTACTGAGGTCATTATTGCTAATAAAATGAACACACGGAAAGTTTCCTCTCTTTCGCGTGTGTACATAAACATACATTCACATTACATGCATTGTTACATGTCATAAAAAAAAGTAGTATTACATATGTCCAGAAGCTCAGAAAAACTAAACCTAATGAGAAATTTAATATACTTAATCTCTATATTCAACTAACCTTTCACTCTTTGTGGAGGGTATGGGCAGGTGGAAGGATACATGTTTGTGTGGCAAAGCTGTGGAGCTGCTGTGATCTTCTGCTAACATGTGGACATAGGGAAAAGTAAAAGAAACAGGCAAGTGGGATTAGAGAAGCACTGATGAATATGGATGAAACCAGCACATATGATCTAAGACCAAAGGCAGTGTGGAATAACAGCATCGTCTGAGTCCTAATATTGTATATTAGCTACCAGAACAGGCATGAGGCACATTTAAGCATTAGGCTGAATCCCTCTTTGGTTTCCTCTCTCTTTCACTCCACTGGATTATGCTACATTGTCTCACCCTTCGCAGGCCTATCATGCTTCCAGCTTTTCAGAAACCCTTAACTAGGTATCATTGTTACCTGGAAATGTCTCTTTTTGCTTTTTATTCTCCTTTCTCTGTCCTCTATGAAACTATCCTTGTCTTACTTAAACCTATATGATACTCCTTTGAGCTGCCTTCCATAGCATCTTATAAATATCTCGATTTTAGCAATTATTTCATGATACTTTATTTGTGTATAATCAACTGCTCCTTTCAAATAAGAATCTTATCTTTCTTCTCACTTTAATAAATCATTGGAGATGAGTTATGGTGTTAATGACCATAAGTGTATGTGTATTATATATTCTTAAATGCATATTCTTATTTGCAAAAAAACAGTAAGTATTTAAGGAGAATCTGTAACTCAAAGAATGCATCTGTGTTTTACTTGTGTAAATGTAAAATTGAAAAGTTGCAAACATGCATTTCTTAAGACAGTGAGTAAATTAAAACTCACATAACTTAAAACTAATCCTGATAAATTTTTCTGTAGACCAGTTAAGTGACTCTGTTTTTTGCCAATAGCATATGCGTTTTCCTACTAGTTTTGAAATAATACAACTCTTTATTTTTTAAGAGTTTGTTTTAAATGTTATTTACAGAAGGGCTTTATTAGTGTTTTATTTTAAAATATATATTACTGAAATTTTTAAAACTAGAATTTTCATTAAGGACTGCTAATAGTGTAGATCTTTTTGGTCAGACAGACATTCCTGTTTTCCCTTAAATTATATCATTAGGAGAACTCATCAAGAAATGTCAAGTAAATGTGAATAAAATATGTTATATGTGGCAAATGTGAATAAAATATGTTATATATGACACATTCACATATGTCAAGTAAATGTGAATAAAATATGTGTGACCTACGATATTCTTAAATGAGTATCTAAATGAACTTGATTCTTTTCATTTGTAGTAATCTTCTAAATCAAATAACTAAATATGCATGGATTACACACAAAGAATAGTTTGGTACTTCCTACGGGTAATTAAAGTAACTGAGAAAATATACTTTATTAAGCCTTCATATTCAACGTTTCATGAAGAAACAACATACAATTTGTAGTCTATTCTTAGAATGTTTGTCTTGTATAAAAAATTAACACATCCCTATATTTTATTTTATTTCACATTCCCAGATTGATCTTAACTTCTGAGATTTAAGGTAAGTTTAAGGAACCTTGATTCAAAGTCATTGAGGCATTTTAGTGAAGACTTGATCTACCATAAGAAAAATACTCTTATTTAGACATTCTCTTAAAACTAAGCCATATAGACATATTTATTTTGATATTAAATAATTACAAAAATACTAAAGTATAATACTTTTTTATTATGGCTAAAGCTGTTACCAAGAAATTATTGGCACTTGAAGCAGGTACCACATCTGGAATCCTCCCAGGAAGTACGCATAGCAAGATCCTTTCTGTGGGCTATTTATTAGAAGATGTCAAGGAGAAAGAAGAGAAGTTGAAGACTGCATCAAGAGTTGAAGGTCACTTGATTCTTCCATAATGAAAAGCACCTAAAGACTTAGGGGCTAAGGAGGCTGATTCTAGCTGAAGTCCAGAACAAATGTTTTAATCCATCTCTTACTTGCAGCATGACCTTGAGACAATTATCAAACGCTGTACCTCAGTTTCCTCATCTGTAAAACGAGGAAAATAATTACCTATCTTTCTTGACCGTCATTAGCATTGATTAAAAAATAAACGGAGGCATATTAAAATTTTTAAGAGTTTATTTGAGCAAAAATCAGTTTGAATTGCGCGGCACCAAACTGGAAGTGGTTAGGAGCACCCCACTGATAGGATATTAGGGCGAAGACTTAGGAAACAAAGAAAGGAAATTATTTTATTGGCTATAGCTTAAAGCCTAGTTAACTGGTTGTTCTTAGAGTTCTGAGTTCATAGCTTTGAGGCATTTACAGGCTTAGAGTTTGTTTGATTAGGTGGGCTACCATGGCATTAGAGCCACCTCAGTCTAATGACCTACTTCTTTAATGAATTTAACAGCATTAAGTGATCTATGTAACACACTTCTTAAAAAGTATCTGGTTCATGTAAATACTCAACGAATATTATTTGTAATTATTATTACCAGGCTTAGTTTGAAATATGTGTGTTTTGATTTATTCCATGTCTTAACAAAGACAACCAAGGCAGCTTGTTTATGGCAACCTAGTTAAAAACCGCCTCCTCTTATAAACCCTTTTATTTTACAGTGCTGCCCTGTGTGGAGTAGTATAGGGTGCAGGTAAGATTGCCTTGTCCCAGGCCTAAAATCTATACTGGTGGCCCCGACCTGATCATGTCCAGTTGTCCCAATTTTAGGTGAACTGTTAACATATGTTTTGTGAGAAACGAACTCTCTGAAAATGACAGCTTTTATTAAATTTTGCTTGAGAATCTTTTCCTTTGAGAATGGTATGGGGAAAGTGTAGGCTTCTACCAGTACTCTTATCTGATCAAGAATTCATCAAGTTACAGAAAGAATTGGTCACTCCTATATTTGCATGAAACAAAACAAAACAAAAACTTTAGTAGAAGAATAGTTGCTAATTAACATAAGTAGTTGACTTTTTAGGTCTGTACTCATGTCCTGAGTAAAGCCAGACCTGAATTTTATTACTCAGTTCTGATTCGTTTCCCTTGCAACAATTTCTAAGAGCTGAACAAGAGACAAGGAGCAAGTATTTTTTTAAATCTACATACATTCATAAAATTATAATTTCGTAAGTGTAGGAAAATCTGCAAACTGCTATATTAATAGTTCTTTTCTTCTTTTTAGATTAAATTAACGCTGTTTGAAACAGAACATTGTTTTCATCATGATTGTTACTAAAGATGAGAGACCAAAGTCCAGAAACCATGATTTTTACCTTTTTCATGCCCTGATGATGCTAAGCATGACCATGCTGTTTCTTCCAGTCACTGGAACGTCTAAGCAAAATATTCCACGACTCAAGCTAACCTACAAAGGTAAATGTGTCAGTGTTTTTCAGGTTGCCTTCTTTTATTTAGAAATGCATACTGACTTCAGTGAAATGTTTGTAGTATTGGCATGAGTTAATAATCAGATTATTATAGGGGCTTCCCTGGTGGCACAGGTGCTAAAAACAAAACACAAAAACCAGGTGCTAGGATTTGAGAATTACGTGCTAAGAATGGTTAAAACAAAACAAAACAAAACAAAACATGGGGCTCCCGGGTGGTGCAGTGGTTGAGAGTTCGCCTGCCGATGCAGGGGACACGGGTTCGTGCCGCGGTCTGGAGAGATCCCACATGCCGCGGAGCGGCTGCGCCTGTGAGCCATGGCCGGTGAGCCTGCGTGTCCGGAGCCTGTGCTCCACAACGGGAGAGGCCACAACAGTGAGAGGCCCGTGTACCAAAAAAAAAAAAAAAAAATAAGAAGAAGAAGATTATTACAGAATGCAAAGCCCACTGATTCATTATTCTTGGTGAAGAAAATAGACACCAAAACTGTTAATGTATGCTTTTCAGTTCGTTATTTACAATTTTAAACTACTGATTAGCATAATTAGGAAATTTTGGTCAGCAAGTTGTCAGTTTTTTGTTTTTTGTTTTCCTTGGCTATGCTGTGCGGCATGTGGGATCTTAGCTCCTCTACCGCAGATGGAACCCGCGCCCCCTGCATTGGAAGCATGGAGTCTTAACCACTGGACCGCCAGGGAAGTCCCTGTAGTCAGTTTTATATTAAAATAAATCAATACCTATGTATGGTCAGGCCACTCAAGATAGCTGTTCTCTTGCTCTCTGTAAGCCCCCTGTTCAACCAGTGCCTGCTTCACCTATACCCTACTCACCTGACAGACCTTCCTACATGCTTGCCCCATGCCCCAGCTAATGATTGTTCTAATTTTAGCCACCATGATAGCCTATCAAAGGGGCAGTTAGGGGCGGGCCCCCTCTGCTGGTTTCCCTGGTAACTGATGAGCCAAACTGCCGTCAATTTCCCTTATAAGTGGTAACCTCCCCCTGCCCGTGGGAGTGAAGCCTGTCTGCTTTGTCCTGCTTCGGTGTGAGCCGCATACATGGTGGGGTGTTGCTCCAGAACCTTGCTTCAGACATGTAAGATCTCCCATCCATTAAACCTTTGATGGCTCTGTCGCTGACTCTGGGCTCTTTGGTCTTGAAGCTGGGCAAGCACAAGCCTTGTAGGCCTGTGGGGTGTAGCGCAACAGCCTAAAAATAGAAAAATCATTAATTCTATACAGCTGCTACTAATTCATTGATCCTTAGTATTTTTTAAAACAGTAAGATATCTTCAAAAATATTAACAAACTAAAATACCTTGAATATCTCAAGCATATACATATTTTATTGTTTAAAAACTAGTCTGTGTGAAAAGCTTAAAATACAGAGATGAGAAAACATTTAAGAAATGAAATCTAAGCTAATTGTTTTTAAATGTTTAAATTAGTATGAAAGCAAAGTTTATATACGAATATGTGTTTATATGTAAGTGTAATATATCAATATATATATCGAGAGAGAAAACAAGCCAAGTTTCATGCTCAAAGATTTCTTTTTTTTTTTTTCTGTAATATCCCCTTGGCTTCTTTAATACCTAAGTAATGAGAGGAATGTAGGGAACTCAAACTCCTCTATTCTGAACTTGGCGGGTAAAAATCATGCTGGCAGTTTTAATCTTTAAGACAACTTATTTTCAGCTCAAATTATCAATAGTAAAAGCAAATTTGATGTCTAATGTAAGCTTAAGTGGAATTATCTTATTTGACTCATTACACATTTCATATGTTGGTATTTGTTTGGAATTTATACCTCATGAATTAAAGAGTTAAGGTTAACGTTATTTTTGAGTTTTTGTATTCTCGAATTTCTAGAGCAGAGACAACTAATCTATGGTTAAAAAAATTCAGGGCATTGCCTTTGTGCAGTTGAGGGAAGGATCGAATGGAAAGGGATATGAGAGGAAACTTTCTGGGCTTATGGAAATGTTCTCTATCCTGATAGAGATATGGATCACCGAAGTATATAATATGGACTTTTCACAACCCATCATATTACACAAGTCAGATTTGTTTGCGTGTTTTCAAAATTTATCTTAAGAACAGAACAGAAAACAAGTATGAAAAGCCAAACAATAAAAAAAAAAAAAAGAGAAAGTTTGAAAATAGATTGAACGGAAAAAGAAGGAAACACTACCTGGTTTCTATGATACAGTGAATAACACAGGAGCATTGCATTGACGAGGGTGGACAATGCAAAATAAATTAGACTTGGAAAGAAACTTTAATAATAGTTAATAATCACTCACTGAGGAGTCATCATAAGCAAAGCATTGGTATAAGGAGTATGTGTGAATGATGTCATTTTATCCTCATCACCACCCTGTGAGGTGGGGATTATTATCATCTGCCTAGAAATGAGGTTACTGAGGTACTGAGAAATTAAGGTCTCAAATTAGTTGGTGGCTCAGCTCCTGAGTCAGCCCCGTGCTTTGGAGAGCCTGGGTGCCTAATCATATTTCTCACACCCTAGACAAGAGCAGCAGTTCTTGCCTGAGGCACTTACCTACGGAAGTGAACTTTAAAGTTGACAGAAGCATCATGCTGATATTTGACTAACTGATTATATGATTTCAATTGTCAAAATTAAATGGAGCTGAAGACCACACCCTCTTGGTAGCCAAAAGAGATTTACAGACTTTGATAATCTTATGGGAAAAAGAGAGATGGTCATTGTGCTAATTTGTGTTCATAATCAAAATTTTATATGAGTGACTGTAAAATATTAACTCAAATGTGGTAACTTGATCATTAGAAAATAACAAATCAGTTCCTAAAAATAAAAAAATTAAAAAACATTAATTTTATGTAGCTGCTGCTAATTAGTTTATCCCTAGTTAGAGGGTTTTTTTTTTGGTATGAATCTATGTTTTTGTATTAATACTTGGAATCAACCATATAAGAGTTCAAAATCCTGTTTTATTTATCTCTCTATAGATTTTCACTCTTTCTAGCACCTAGTACGTATAAAAGGAGAACTGGTATAAATGTTGGATTAAATGCAATAAGAACTATTCTTTGGATGGTTCTTATATTTAGTATACTTTCCAAATGTTATATTTTTTAGATATTTATCTACATGTAGATTGTCTATTGATACATGTCAAAAGCAGTAGCAAAGACTGAATGCAGGGAAGGAATTTTAAAAATCTCTCAACTCACCCTCAATAGACACACACACACACACACACACACACACACATGCACACACAAACACTCACTCACTCCCGCCTCACCCCCTCTCCCCCTTGTCTCCCCTTTCTCCTCTCCCCCCTCCCCCTCCCTCTCTCCTATAGCGCCCTGTGGCTGCTGTTAGCCATTCATTGCCAGATTGTATGCTAATAATAGAGTAATGATCTTGGCTAGGAGAATTACTGACAATGCTTACAGAATATTCCTCTTTCCACCTATAAGAATTTGGGGACTTTTCTTTGGAAATCATCAGTTCAGCACTATGAAGTAAGTATGCATTAACCATACACTTGGGAGAATTTCAACAGTTTCCCTAGCCACCTCTTCTCTGCTATATCTGAGAGTATAAAAGGAAAGTAGTTCAAATCCTGATGTAATAGTTTTAAAAAGTAGCCTATTCCTGAATAAACAAAGTTATAACGTAAACATCACTGCTAACTTGGGGTTATGACGAGGAAAATTCCTACCTCTGAGATAATAATCAGAACTCTCCTTTGGCATTGTCTCTTTCTCTTATGACTGACTAATGAGTGAAGATCACCTAGTATCACCCATTGCTTAGTTTTGAGGGAGTCTAAAACTTCATGCTTGGCATTAAAATACTGCCAGCATGTGAGGTTAGAAAAATCAGTCAAAATGAAAAATTAACTGTATTTTCAAAAATAATTCATTTTTATGGGCACAAAATCAGCTTTGCTTTCCATAACTCAAGCTTCCTTAGGTGCAGACCAGAGACACAGCCAGTATCAGTAGAGTTAGCTACTTTAAACAGCTGCAAGATTATTTTGAGGGATTTCTTAAAGGCCAACAGAAATATAATAACCATTTTATCCAAAGAATGCTCTTTGATAAAGACTTAGCTTTGAACCTCTGAATCCACAGGAGCTTGTTTGGTTCTATTGTTGTGTAAAGAGATTTCCCCTCAGTGGCATATTTTGAATTCTTGCACATTTATGCATACTAAATCAGTTTCTTGAGTAACAAGTAAGGAAACTTAGAGGTCAGGATGTTCTGTATTTCTGGGTTTTGTTTTATAAGGGTAATATATATATATGGCCTTACAAGGTGAGCTTCTCACAGTGACTTGTATGCTTTATACTGCAGATGTAGTAAATATAACTTTTGAAAAATGACCAACTTCAGTCTTGCAATTACTGTAAGCATTTTTTGTATTATAAATCATCATGAAGGAACTCATGCGGGTTAAGGATATTTATACCCAGGAATCGTTTGTATCTGCAATGGTATTTGTTTGGACAACTCCTAAAGATGAGATAGGTAATATAGCTAAAGAGGGAATGGGCAAAAACTTTGAAAAAGGAAGAGAAAAGTCACTGTCCCCCTGGAATTTCTTTACCAGATAGGGAGGCAAACAATAAACAGGTAAACAAACAGATGAAGGTTATTTCAAATAGTGGGAAGTTCTATCAGGAACATCAAACAGGAGACTGCATCCAGGACCCTACTTAGACTTTAGGACACTATGAAGAACCATCATTTTTATACCCATTTTATAGATAAGAAACATGAGGTTAGAACCTGAAGGCCTTGCCCCAAAGCAAGAAGCTGTTAAGTGGCAGAACTAACTTGTGTGTTTTCATCTCTCTAGTTCCAGGCCCATGTTCTTGCCACCTTGTGCCCTTGAGGGAGGCATTGCATGTTCAGGAACACAAATATCAAGATATATATATAAAAAAAAAATACAAGGTTTCATTATTACATCTTTGGCAGTATGCTTTTCTCAGTAACTACCAATAGTACTAATTATTTTTTGCTCCTCCAAAACTTACGTCTTTTCATAGAAAAGAAAACTGGAAATCATCTTTAAAATTTTTATCTGCTATTGTATAACTAAACATTAGTGCATTTGATAGAATAGTTCTTTATCTTGTTTGAGTCTTCTGAGGAATGAGTGGATAAGTCTATATATTTTTCATTATTTAAAAATGACTCTATTTAGCTGTGAAATGTGGCGTGCCTCAAGTAGAGATTCATGGCCATTTGACTCATCTAACTTGTTTGATTTGACTAGTTTTGTATAAGTTCTGATATCTCGATTGAGTACAGCTGTGAAGAAAGCAGGTTCTGAAGCCAAACTGCTTATTAGGTCTTAACTGCTGTTACTAGTTGTGGGACATATGGATGTTTATTTTATGTACTGGGTTTTCCAAGTGCGTTAATTTATTTAATTCTAATGAGGTAGTTGTGAAGGTGTCTTGATCCATGTAAAGCACGTAAAACAGTGTTTGGCATAGTAAACATTTAATAAATGCTGTCAATTATTAATTTTTGTGAAACACTATTATCTTGCTAGATATTAATGGTTGTTCCCAGACCAGAGTTTTCCCTATATAAACAAGTTTGAAAAATATTACATAGTTTCCTCCTGGGGATTTATAGCATATATTAAAATTGCTTCTGTTTACTCTCAAACATTTTCTACTAGGGTTAGTTTCCCTCAGTCCAGTACCACCCACAGATTGTGAATTTATTGAAGGTACTTTCCAGTATTTTTATCTTCATGGTCTTCTAGTAGTTAACAAGCCCTTAGGTGGTTATTGACTTTGATAAGAGTAGTGTCTTTGAGTATTTGGTAGCCTTCAGGGTGGGTTAAAAGGAATCATAAAATCATTCATTCAGGAGTTCCTTTCTAAAGTGGACATTTTTGTTGTCAAATCAATGAGAAAAGAAGATGACTTGCTCTGAATATCTCTCCTTAAGTATATAGTAAAGAAGTATTATCAATCTGATAGTAAGAATTCCCATATATTTTCTTCTATAGAGAAAGTCATTGATGGTTTAATTTTTAATGGACTCACTTGTTTTCCCAGATGTGTTTTCTCTAAACTGAGGCTGTGTGTGGGACTGGGCTTTCGTAGGTTTAAGAGCTCAAGGATAATATTATTGTGTATTTGATATTCAGCTCTCAGTGGTTAATAACAATAATTTATGATGCCCACTGTTTCCAGCCCCATGCTGGCAACAAGGGGATATGTTAGCAAGTAGAAGAGGCAAAACTCCCTGGCATCATGTAGTTTATATTCTGATACAGAAAGGTAGACCATACATAAGTACATTACACAGCAAGATGGAAGATGATAAGTGCTATGGAGAGCAATGAATCGGGAAAGTTGATTGGGGGGGGGTGTAGTAGTCAGATATGGCGCTCAAGAAAGAGCTCACCCAGAGAGTGATGTTTTCACAGATACTTCAAGAAATTATTGTTGCAAGTCATGCAGATACTCAGGAAAGGAACACTTTTGGCAAAAGGAACAGCAAGTGCAAAAGTCCTGAGGTGGAAAGGTGTCTGGCATGTTCAAGGATCTTAAAGTATGGCAAAAAAACCAGTGGAATGGGAGAAAGAAGAAAATTGATTAAATCAGAGAGTTAATAGGAGGGAAGAAGTATTAGATCCTTTCACTGTTGTCATTGTTAAAACGTTGGTTTTTAGTCTGAGTGTTATGGGAATCCATTGGAGAATTTTGAGCACAGAGGTGACATGGTCTGACTTTCATTATTATAGGATCACTCTGGTTTCTGTACTGTGTGTGCACTGAAAGGGAGAGATCAGGGAAATAGGGAGCCAAGTCTGAGAGGACTGTAATAATCCAGGTGAGAAATGATGGTCTATGAGCCAGACTGGTTGCAGTGGAGGTAGGAGAAGAAGATATGAAGGTAGAGCCAACAGGATTTGTTGATGGATTGGCTATGAAGTAAGAGAGAAGTCAAATCTGACTCCATGGTTTTTTTGTTTGTTTGTTTTTGATCTAAGGATGGGGTTACTATTAATTGAGATGGCAGAGATTGTGAAAGAATGTTGTGTGGGAAGATCAAGTGGACATATTCGTTTGAGGCGGCTATTAGATATCGAAGTAAGATGCCTGGAAAGCACTTGAGTATATCATTTTTGGAGTTTATAGACAATGTCAATTGGAGATATGAATTTGGCAGTTAGCATAGAGAAAATTTTAAATCCATGAAATTCTGTGAGACGACTAAGGGATATAGAAAATTTAGAGGATTGAGTTCTGGGATACTCTTAAGTCAGGAAATTAGTGAAAGGAGGACTGAGCATCTCAGTGAACTAAAAGAAGTGCCCAGGTATGTAGGAGAAAAATCAGAAGTTGTGGTGTAGAGAAAGTTAAAGGAAGAAAGTAAGAAAAGGGACTACCAGCAGTGTCATATTCAGCTAATGTGTCACGAAAGATAAGTAAAAATTAACATTAAATTTAACAACGGGGGCTTCCCTGGTGGCGCAGTGGTTGAGAGTCTGCCTGCCGATGCAGGGGACGTGGGTTTGTGCCCCGGTCCGGGAGGATCCCGCGTGCCGCGGAGCCGCTGGGCCCGTGAGCCATGGCCGCTGAGCCTGCGCGTCCGGAGCCTGTGCTCGGCAATGGGAGAGGCTGCAACAGTGAGAGGCCCGCGTACCGCAAAAAATAAATAAATAAATAAAATAACAACAGAAGTCTATTGTTGACCTTGATAAGAGCAGTGTCTTTAAGTGTGGGAGCCAGAGCACGACTAAGATGGATTCTGAAGAGCATGGGCTCGGGGGAACTGGAGGCAAGTGTAGACAATTCTTTCAAGGAGTTTTCCCATAATAGAGACGTGGGCAGTAGTAGCTGGAAGGACAATGAGATCAAGAGACTTGTTTTTTTTCATGAGTTAAACAACAGCATATTTATTTGTTAATTGAAATAATCTAGGAGAGGAATAATTAATGATTCAGGAGAAATGTGGGATAATTCATACACTATTGAAGAAAATAATTTTTTCCTCTAAAATCAGGCTACTTTTAGAACATGTTAATAAAACTTGCTTATTTTGCATAATAAACTATTGTTTGGTTCATTATCAGTGTCAACTGTTGTGTAGGTAGAAAGAGAGGTTAAACAGATATAAAAATATATTCAGTTTGATATATCGATATAGGTTTGTAAGTACTACATATGTTTAGAAATTTGTTATGTAAGGATTTAGAAATAAAACTTCAGGAAGATTAAATAATAACCTCAGAGTCACATTAGTAGATAATTAAAAAGCTGATCCAAGCCTTCTGCGTTTCAATACAGTAGTGTTTGTACTACAACTTGCCTGTATCCAACACTGTGATTTAGTGATGATTAAAATCTATCTAACACTATGTAGAGCATTCTTCTAAACATGATTGATCTGTAGAGGTTCACAGAGTGGTAGAAGTTACCTAATAATATATGGTAACATATGATGTAATATTGCCATACAAATGTATCATATAAAAAGTGTTCCTGGAATTAGGAACATACATAAAAATCACTGAGGCCTATGTGGTCAGTAGTGTCCTCCTGGCAGGGCAAAGGAGAGCTACATCATGAGACACTTGAATTGCATCCTTGTTATGCATAAATATGGAAGGAATTTATAAGGGCATAATTTAAGTAAAGGCAAATTTTTCTGGGATTAAACCCAGTCCACTATTTTTTGGTTAAAATAGGTTTCTTTGAATAGATCGTATACTGTATATAGTTGGTTTACTATTCTGTAAATTATTGCGGAGATAAAATTTTTTATCTACAATTTCTTGTTTTATGACTTCACTTACCTAAAATTTGGCTCTAATTTCTTGGGTCTTATTAAATAAATTTTAGCAGTGAGATTCTTTTAGTATAAATGTAAAACTATAAGTTTACAGATATTTTTTTAAATGAATGTCATTGGGTCACTTTAACAGAAAATTTGGCAAATGCCTCTCTCTTAAGAACTTGTAATATACATTTTGCATTTTTCTGAGTCCTTTCAACATGCTGTTTTAATCCTATTCAAAAGGGGCATAAATTAAAGCTAAAGTGCTTTTTATTTAGGAAGAAAGATACTCATAAAGAGGTTTATTTCACTAAAGCCAAAGTGAGCCAGACACAGTCTAGAAAATAAGATAAATATTTCAGTAATCCCAATGGAATGGTAAAGTGGAGGAAGCAATAGAAGTGAACTTGTCTGTGGGTATGTTCCATAAAAACAGTAAGTAGAATTGTTTTGAAAAAGAACCTTGCTTTTCTAAGTAATGGTAAATCTTAAAATATAAAATATAGCTGTAATGGGTGATAGGGCTTAGAGTTAGAAGAGACCTTGATAGGTTTTAGCTTTCTCTGCCATGTACTGTTCTTGTACCATTAGAACAGTTGTTTGCTCTTTCTGTATCTAGGTTTTCTCATCTGGAAATTAGTGATAATCCTTTGGTTAAGGATCAAATGAAATAATAGAGGAAAAGCTCCTTGGAAGTTAGAAAGCACAAATGGATATTATGATAGGCTTCAAAGAGAGACCAGACATAATATATTACTGAATTAATTGAAGTAGGATGTGAAGAAAATTCACGGTCTTTAAAAATATATTTAGGCATCTTGGATACAATTTCTCCTGCCACACATAACAGGACATTTACTTGAAAGTCAATTAATAAATCATAACTTGGCATCTTTACATTTTCCTTCCAGGTTAATGCATATTAAATGAGTGTACTTCTCTTCTTTGTATGAGAAAATGAAGGGGAAAAAGTTTTATATGTCTTTGGTTGAAACTAAGTAGGTTATTTATCACTTATAGCAATTCAGTTAGTTATAAGTTAATCACATTGGTCACAGCTGTACATCCCTTATTCTAACAATGTAGTGTTGTAGAGGAAAAATAATAATAATTTGGCTATTTTGCATAAATTAACACATCATCATATAAGGGTTTGAGAGAAACTGTAGTGTGGAGAAGAAAGAAGAGTCCAGCACGTCAAGGCAATTGGGGCCACAGTGTTCTTTAGCTTTTCTACTCCAGCTGTGGTTCAAGGACCAGTAGCGCCAGCATAATTTGAGAGCTTGTTAGAAATGCAGAATCTCAGGCTCCCTCCTAGACTTCTCAGTGAGAGTCTATTTTTTAGCAAGAATCCCAGCTGATCTGAATGCATGTTAATCCTGAGAAGCACTGCTTTTAGAGTGTTTTATTTCCAACTCCCTCCTCTTCCCACCCTCCTCTCCTCCATCCTCCCACCCCCAATACACACAGGAACATTTGGATATCACAACAGGAATCTCTTATGATTGCAAAGCATTAGAGCCACAATTGGGTCTCCAAATGGCACATTAACCTCTCTGAATTATTAATAAGGCTGTAATAAATCCTGGTTTAGATGGAAGGTAGATAAACCAACATAAACAAGAATCACTAGAGTTTGAAAAATCATCAGTTAAATGTTTGTTAGACTTCTTATGTGAAAGAAGAGGTGATGAATTGCAGCAATGATTTAGACATTATTCTTGTCTGCAAGGGCTTCTAGTCTTTTTAAGGGACAAAATAACTGCAAAAAGATTGATGCCATAGGATTAGGGTAAATAAAACCAAACATTTCAAAGAATTTCAGAGGAGGTTGGGTGTGAAATTGAACTTTGAACATTGGAAGAAATTTAGAGTTTATTGAATAAAGTATATGTTGGCACTGGAGGATTTTGATCATGAAATTCTAACTTAATTCTAATTTAAGGGAGAAAACCAGAATAGACAGCATCATGTGGGAGAGATTGGAGAGGGAGGGGGGCAGGGAACAAGGTTGTTTAGGAGCCTGTTATAGTAATTTTGAGAAGCAGTAATATGGCTCTTAGCCTGGCTGATGATAAAAATAAATGTTTGAGGAAAAGGAATAGATAATTTGCATGAGGAAATCTATAAGGCTTTAAATTTACCTGGAAGTTGATGTGAGGGAAATGCAATATACTTACAGGTAGCAGTTATTTAAATAGGGGAATAAAAGAGTAAGGGAATAAGGAAGAGGAACTAAAAACGATTCTGTTATCTTGAGCCTGGGAACTAGGTCATGTCATTAAAGTCATTATAGTCAGTAGGACCAGGTGGTTGGGGGAAAAATGACAGTACCAAGCAGGCTACTGGAAATTCTGAACTGTGACTTGGGAGAGGCAGTGGGGTTTTAGCTGTCTATTTTGAAGTCATCAGCAGAGAACTAACAATTTATGGGAAACTAAATGGAAAACATGATCTCATTGTTTATGCCCTGTAATACTGACTGAAATTAAGGAAGACATTATTCTGTGACTGTATTTTGAATCTCCCTCTTGGAAGTCCATAAGCATATTCTGATGCAAATTCTGTGCACACCTGTACAGAATTATCTTCCTTGGGTAAGCTAGAGGACCCTTTCTGGAGAAAACCTAGAGAAAAGTTGCACAGATAACTGACATCTGTTTGTTCTGAATGAAGAGCCAAAAGGAAATTCTCTTGAATCAGTGGAAATTAACTTTCAGATCAGATGTCACACTGAATGCCCAGCATGATAAGTGAAAAACAAAACAAGACATATTCAGGCCAATTATTTTAAGTTTTATAATAGCAAGAGTGAGGAGGTGAAAGGAAAAACAGAAGACATTCAAAAACTTGGGACACTGATGGCATGAGACTTTGAAACCGTAACTTTGGAAGCCAGAGGATAGTATGTAAACGCCTCAGCTCTCTGAGGGTGAAAGCTGTTCAGCCCAGAATTCTATAGTTAGCCCAATTATCAACAAAGGTGAATTAAAGACATTTTCGCACATGGAAAATTTCAAATATATAAGTCACAATCACTCTTTTTTAGGAAACTTCTGGAGATGGGCTCACCAAAATAAGAAAATAAATCAAAGAGGAAAGACATGGGATCCAGGAAAAGTGAGTTTCATACTAGGAGAGTGGTAGAAGGAAGTTTGAGGAAGCTATTCCTCAGGTCAGAGAATAGACAGTCCAGATTGGAGCAAGAGGAAGAAAGGGCCAAGAGGGGATGTTTCCTGAAGGAAAACAAAAAACAATCTGACAGAATTCCATTTGAAAATTTTATGGAGGCATTTTTCAGAAGGTGTGGAAAGTTTTGATCATGATCTTAAGGAAGTCTAAGCAAATGTCACAATTGGGAAATTATTAACAAAAACAACATTTTTTTTATTTTCAAGAAAGAAAGTATAATCAGAGAACACTACTTTTTGTTTTTTAACAACTTTATTGGAGTATAATTGCTTTACCATGGTGTGTTAGTTTCAGCTTTATAGCAAAGTGAATCAGCTATTCATATATATATATATATATATCCCCATATCTCTTCCCTCTTGCGTCTCTCTCCCTCCCACCCTCCCTATCCCACCCCTCTAGGTGGTCACAAAGCACCAAGCTGATCTCCCTGTGCTATGTGGCTGCTTCCCACTAGCTATCAGTTTTACATTTGGTAGTGTATATATGTCCATGCCACTCTCTCACTTTGTCACAGCTTAACCTTCCCTCCCCCGTGTCCTCAAGTCCATTCTCTAGTAGGTCTGCGTCTTTATTCCCGTCTTGCCCCTAGGTTCTTCATGACCATTTTATTTTTTTAAATTTTATTTATTTATTTTTGCTGTGTTGGGTCTTCGTTTCTGTATGAGGGCTTTCTCTAGTTGTGGCAAGCGGGGGCCACTCTTCATTGCAGTGCGCAGTCCTCTCACTATCGTGGCCTCTCTTGTTGCGGAGCACAGGCTCCAGACGCGCAGGCTCAGTAGTTGTGGCTCACGGGTCTAGTTGCTCCACGGCATGTGGGATCCTCCCAGACCAGGGCTCGAACCTGTGTCCCCTGCATTAGCAGGCAGATACTCAACCACTGCACCACCAGGGAAGCCCCATTTTTTTTTTTTATTCCATATATATGTGTTAGCAAATGGTATTTGTTTTTTGTTTTTTTTTTCATTCTGTATGACAGACTCTAGGTCCATCCACCTCACTACAAATAACTCAATTTCGTTTCTTTTTATGGCTGAGTAATATTCCATTGTATATATATGCCACATCTTCTTTATCCATTCATCTGTCGATGGACACTTAGGATGCTTCCATGCCCTGGCTATGGTAAATAGAGCTGCAATGAACATTGTGGTACATGTCTCTTTTTGACTTATGGTTTTCTCTGAGTATATGCCCAGTAGTGGGATTGCTGGGTCATATGGTAGTTCTATTTGTAGTTTTTTAAGGAACCTCCATACTGTTCTCCATAGTGGCTGTATCAATTTACATTCCCACCAGCAGTGCAAGAGGGTTCCCTTTTCTCCACACCCTCTCCAGCATTTACTGTATGTAGATTTTTTGATGATGGCTATTCTGACTGGTGTGAGATGATATCTCATTGTAGTTTTGATTTGCATTTCTCTAATGATTAATGATGTTGAGCATCCTTTCATGTGTTTGTTGGCAATCTGTATATCTTCTTTGGAGAAATGTCTGTTTAGGTCTTCTGCCCATTTTTGGATTGGGTTGTTTGTTTTTTTGATATTGAGCTGCATGAGCTGCTTGTAAATTTTGAAGACTAATCCTTTGTCAGTTGCTTCATTTGCAAATATTTTCTCCCATTCTGAGGGTTGTCTTTTGGTCTTGTTTATGGTTTCCTTTGCTGTGTAAAAGCTTTTGAGTTTCATTAGGTCCCATTTGTTTATTTTTGTTTTTATTTCCATTTCTCTAGGAGGTGGGTCAAAAGAATCTTGCTGTGATTTGTGCCATAGAATGTTCTGCCTATATTTTCCTCTAAGAGTTCGATAGTGTCTGGCCTTACATTTAGGTCTTTAATCCATTTTGAGTTTATTTTTGTGTATGGTGTTAGGGAGTGTTCTAATTTCATTCTTTCACATGTAGCTGTCCAGTTTTCCCAGCACCACTTATTGAAGAGGCTGTCTTTTCTCCATTGTATATTCCTGCCTCCTTTAGCAAAGATAAGGTGACCATATGTGCCTAGGTTTATCTCTGGGGTTTCTATACTGTTCCATTGATCTATATTTCTGTTTTTGTGCCAGTACCATACTGTCTTGATTACTGTAGCTGTGTAGTATAGTCTGAAGTCAGGGAGCCTGATTCCTCCAGCTCCGTTTTTTGTTCTCAAGATTGCTTTGGCTATTCGGGGTGTTCTGTGTTTCCACACAAATTGTGAAATTTTTTGTTCTACTTCTGTGAAAAATGCCATTGGTAGTTTGACAGGGATTGCATTGAATCTGTAGATTGCTTCGGGTAGTAGTCATTTTCATAATGTTGATTCTTCCAATCCAAGAACATGGTATATCTCTCCATCTATTTGTATCATCTTTAATTTCTTTCATCAGTGTCTTATAGTTTTCTGCATACAGGTCTTTGGTCTTCTTAGGTGGGTTTATTCCTAGGTATATTGTTCTTTGTGTTGCAATTGTAAATGAGAGTGTTTCCTTAATTTATTTTTCAGATTTTTCATCATTAGTGTATAGGAATGCCAGAGATTTCTGTGCATTAATTTTGTATCCTGCTATTTACCAAATTCATTGATTAGCTCTAGTAGTTTTCTGGTAGCATCTTTAGGATTCTCTATGTATAGTGTCATGTCATCTGCAAACAGTGACAGTTTTACTTCTTCTTTTTCGGTTTGAATTCCTTTTATTTCCTTTCTTCTCTGATTGCTGTGGCTAAAACTTCCAAAACAATGTTGAATAATAGTGGTGAGAGTGAGCAACCTTGTCTTGTTCCTGATCTTAGTGGAAATGGTTTCAGTTTTTCACTATTGAGAATGGTGTTGGCTGTGGGTTTGTCATATATGACCTTTATTATGTTGAGGTAAGTTCCCTCTATGCCTACTTTCTGGAGGGTTTTTATCATAAATGGGTGTTGAATTCTGTCAAAAGCTTTTTTTGCATCTATTGAGATGATCATATGGTTTTTCTCCTTCTATTTGTTAATATGGTGTATCACATTCATTGATTTGCGTATATTGAAGAATCCTTGCATTCCTGGGATAAACCCCAGTTGATCATGGTGTATAATACTTTTAATATGCTGTTGGATTCTGTTTGCTAGTATTCTGTTGAGGATTTTTGCATCTATATTCATCAGTGATATTGGCCTGTAGTTTTCTTTCTTCGTGGCATCTTTGTCTAGTTTTGGTATCAGGGTGATGGTGGCTTTGTAGAATAAGTATAGGAGTGTTCCTCCCTTTGCTATATTTTGGAAGAGTTTGAGAAGGATAGGTGTTAGCTCTTCTGTAAATGTTTGATAGAATTGCCTGTGAAGCCATCTGATCCTGGGCTTTTGTTTGTTGCAAGATTTTGAATCACAGTCTTAATTTCAGTGCTTGTGATTGGTCTGTTTATATTTTCTATTTCTTCCTGGTTCAGTCTCCAAAGGTTGTGCTTTTCTAAGAATTTGTCCATTTTTTCCAGGTTGTCCATTTTATTGGCATAGAGTTGCTTGTAGTAATCTCTCATGATCTTTTGTATTTCTGCAGTGTCAGTTGTTACTTGTCCTTTTTCATTTCTAATTCTATTGATTTGGGTCTTCTCCCTTTTTTTTTTTGATGAGTCTGGCTAATGGTTTATCAATTTTGTTTATCTTCTCAAAGAACCAGCTTTTAGTTTGATTGATCTTTGCTATCATTTCCTTTATTTCTTTCATTTATTTCTGATCTGATCTTTATGATTTCTTTCCTTCTGCTAACTTTGGGTTTTTTTGTTCTTCTTTCTCTAATTGCTTTAGGTGTAAGGTTAGGTTGTTTATTTGAGATGTTTCTTGTTTCTTAAAGTAGGTTTGTATTGCTATAAGCTTCCCTCTTAGAATTGCTTTTGCTGCATCCCATAGGTTTTGGGTTGTCGTGTTTTCATTGCCATTTGTTTCTAGGTATTTTTTGATTTCCTCTTTGATTTCTTCAGTGATCTCTTCGTTATTAAGTAGCTTATTGTTTAGCCTCCCTGTGTTTGTATTTTTTACAGATTTTTTTCCTGTAATCGATGTCTAGTCTCATAGTGTTGTGGTCGGAAAAGATACTTGATACAATTTCAATTTTCTTAAATTTACCAAGGCTTGATTTGTGACCCAAGGTATGATCTACCCTGGAGAATGTTCCATGAGCACTTGAGAAGAAAGTGTATTCTGCTGTTTTTGGATGGAATGTCCTATAAGTATCAATTAACTCCATCTTGTTTAATGTATCATTTAAAGCTTGTTTCCTTATTTATTTTCATTTTGGATGAACTGTCCATTGGTGAAAGTGGGGTGTTAAAGTCCCCTACTATGATTGTGTTACTGTCAATTTCCCCTTTTATGGCTGTTAGTATTTGCCTTATGTATTGAGATGCTCCTATGTTGGGTGCATAAATATTTACAATGGTTATATCTTCTTGGATTGATCCCTTGATCATGATGCAGTGTCCTTCTTTGTCACTTGTAATAGTCTTTATTTAGAGAACATTACTTTTCAAAGTAGGGAAGAATATTTACCTTGCGATAGTAATGGAATGATTAAATATAGCTTTTATAAGAATGGACATACCGTAGTGTTAGGAGCTTGGTTGGAGGGAAAGAGTTGGCATAAGAAAGCTAGAACTCTCAACTTCTATAAACAGGAATTCAGTGGAAATGTCTGAAAATGATGTTTTAAAAGGTAGTAGTACATACATACTATTTCTATATATGAAAATAATAGAAAATAAACTACTAAATGTGTTAATATGGGGTCTAGATTAGAGGTGGACAGAGGATGGGAGAAGTGACAGATAGGCTTATATATGCCTTTTAACTTTACCTTTTGGTATGTATATACTTAACTTCGATTAATATAATTAATTTAAAAAGTAATATTGTTATAAAATATTGTTTTTTAAAGTTATTCTCACAACTCTTTGCTCTGTACATTAACTTGTGGTGATCTTATCTTGAGGAATTATTTGGTCTTGTCATATTTGTCTTGCTATTTAGAATCAGTAAAAGATGGTGTATTAAGGTATGACTTTTCTAAGTTTTTAAAAAATTAAGTACACATACTAGATTGAAAACAAACTCCTATTCACTTGTGACATGGTGTTTTGATTTTAAATATACCTTGAAATTTGAAAAAGGAGAAATTCTCAATATTTTGAAGGGAATTAAGAAAATAATTGTCAAAATAGAATCTGTCTTTCCCAGAATTACCCTCTGAGGCAGTTTATTCTGTTATTGAATTACCCTCTGAGGCAGTTTATTCTGTTATTGAATTGTTCTTCTGGAAATGTATCAGTTATTTATAATGTTAGCCATTTTATAGCTCAGTAGGAAAATTTATCATGGCCAAGCTTTTGAGAATTTAAAACAATTCATTCTTACTCAAAGTAAGAATTTAAAAGGCACCCATAATCGTAAATTATGAATCTCACATGTGATGGATTGTATAAAGCGTCTACTGTTGAAAGCTAGCCAAAGAAGAAGAAACCTGTGACTTAAATGCATGGATGTAGATGAAAATGCGATGGTGTAAAATTACTACACTTCTATTTCACATCCTGTCCTGGCAAGAATGTAGCTTGATGAGTAATAGGCTTTATTTGTTCCTAATTTATGTTTCCCTATGTGGCATCATCTGATTTATTATTGATATAGATAATGTTCTGTCTAAGACCTAATGAACAGAATGATTTCCAACATTCCATTGCAGATGAGCAAATAAGAGTTTCATTGTTTTTTCTTTCTGATTTGAACTTGCATTTGCAAGGTTAGGGTTAGACTTTTCACCTAGGAAAATATAACGATAATACGCCTATAATTTAGTCTTTTGTCGGGAGTTTAGCTTTGAATAACATTCTTTATACATTTGATATTGTTTGAGCAGTTAGCTATGGAGACTAAAGATACTTAAATAGAGAATAAGGGGTATGTTTGATAGGTGGAAGTGAGCCAACTTGGTGACCAAGGTCTTTTCATATGATCTCAAACCTCAGAAAACCAATTGAAAGTCAGGTAGGGCCAATTTAAGATGAGTTCACTTTCGAAACGTTAAATCCAAGAAAGAATTCTTCCCTTGCCTCAGACCAAAAGCGGGAGAGACAAATACAGGTTCACAGAGAGCCAAAGGGACTCAGTGAGCCACAGCATTAGTGACTAATTTTCATTTTGGGATGAGCAGTTTGCTCCCTTTACTCAATTCCGGACCCAAACTGAGAACAGGCTTTGGGGGTTGGGGGATGGTAAGGGTGTTTTGGTAGCCAAAACATTTATGGGAACTATGGGACGAAGGAGTTCCATAGAAAGAATCTTGGGAGCCTAACGGTTGGCATGGAAGCCCAGGGAATTCAGAGATCAAGGGGGAGAAACTGAATTTATGGGGAAGGCAGGAAAAAAAACTCCTTTCCTTCTTTATTTAGACAGTTTTGCAGAGAACACACTGGAGATGTGACTGTATTCAAGAACCCTCAGAACAGCCCTACTGATATAATGGCTATTTCCTTGAGGAAAAAGAGGGGATAGGTGGGGCAAGAATTTGTGCTTTTGTGCTGAATATTCTGAGATGGTAGGGAAAGGTGACAGGTATTTTTTTTGGGGGGGGGTTGTTTTTTGTTTGTTTTGCTTTGTTTTTTTTGGCAAGTGCTGAGTCCTAACCACTGGCCCACCAGGGAATCCCCAAGGTGACAGGGTTTTGATCTGGATTCATTGTTGGCTGTAAGCTTTCTCTGCTGAGAAATTCTACTGGAAATTGACTTTTCTCAAAGCTGATGTTATTTTTACCCCATGAAATTCTGCCTTTAATAACTTTGATTTTCTTCTTTAAAAAAAGATCTTCCTGTGAAGTGTTCTTTAAAGGATGTGGGAAGCCATTTTTTAGCTCTGTAGTCTTCTCGTGAGAGAGATTGTCAACTCCACCCAGTTTAGAATTTCTGGCAATAAATGCAGGAATTCAAGGGTTTGGGATTTTATTCATTTAACAGTGAAACATTGAGGAAGTCTGTGCTGCTTAATCCTAAATTTATTAGATTCAATGTGACTGACCACTCCTTTCCTCTCTGGGGTAGCGAGCAAGACTGTAGAGCATCAGGTCAAATGTTTCTTCAGGCTGAATGAACAATTATATGAAGGGACACTAAAAGGGAGTTACAAAGAATTCTTTTCAGAACAAGCATTTATTTCAAATAGGAGCAGGGACGGTGGGATCTTCAGCCTTGCCCTCACATGGAGGGGCGTGTGGCTGTAGGTGAGGGGATTCATTGCTGCTGTATTTTGCCACGAAGAGAAAACTGGTTTCGTGAAGCCCACTTAACCATTCTGGGCCTCACTGAATTGGTAACAGAGGAGTCAAACAGGTCTATTGAGAAGTTCTCCCTTTAGCTCTAATTGCCGTATACCGTATTTCTGTTCTTCCCAAAGGTTAGAGACTACCTGTTCCAAAGAACAGAGCAATGGCCTGGAGTAAATAGATGAATGACAGTTTGTTACTCGATACGTTGTCCGTTTTAACAAAGTTCAATGTTAGGTTCTAATGCCCTAGAACTCCAGGGTTGGAAGGTGATCAGAGACCATTTAGTTTCTCTACCCACTGTATTGGCGAGAATTGTGTTATTTGGCTTTTGCTAATGGAGACACAGAGAGGAAGTCCTTTCTATTTTACTATTAAAAATATTTAACAGTCTACTACTTTAAGTACTGTTGTCCTTTGTCACAAGTATATTCTTGGGACTTCCCTGATGGTCCAGTGGTTAAGACTCGGTGCTCCCAGTGCACGGAATTAACCCCAGGGTATGGGTTTGATCCCTGGTCAGGTAACTAAGGTCCAGCATCCCGCATGCCACAAGGTGTGGCCTAAATAAATAAATAACTAGATAAATAAAGTCTCCAGCCACTGGAAAAAAAAATGTATATTCTCATTTTTGTTGTGGATGAGCATTTTCTCTCCACTAGGCTATGAGGTCAATGAGAGTGGAACTCGTTATCAGTCGTTGGAGCGTGCGCACAGTACCTGGCGATCTTAGATGTTTGCTTTCAGTTGTTTGCTTTCAAAAATCTAGTTTTATGAGGGTAGAGACTTACTTTGTTGTGTTAGAAATGAGAAATTATTCTAAATGTGTTATTAACTGTATGTGGGAGACATACAATTTACCTGTGACTTCTGGTAAGATATCAGGGGATGTTGATGAACTCTGGACATACTCTTCAGCAATGCACACATATGTACAAATATAGGAAAATACCATGCTGTTTATAGGAGTTTTGAACCTCAGAACCATCCCGTTGCTCTGCCGTGGTTTGTTTGTTTATTTATTTATTTATTTTTTGCGGTATGCCGGCCTCTCGCTGTTGTGGCCTCTCCCGTTGCGGAGCACAGGCTCCGGACGCGCAGACTCAGCGGCCATGGCTCACGGGCCCAGCCGCTCTGCGGCATGTGGGATCTTCCCGGACCGGGCCACGAAGCCGTGTCCCCTGCATCGGCAGGCGGACTCTCAACCACTGTGCCACCAGGGAAGCCCTGCCGTGGTTTATTGATCATGGATTATGAACATCTGGTCTGTGTCGACATTCAGTTAAAATCCATCATGTGCATGATTTCCATAGTTAAACTAGTAGAGTAAACGATGAATCATAACTTTGATGCGTTTATTTCAGAAATAATCAGCTGTAGATTTTTCAAGAATGTACTGAGAACAAGAGTGGGAATTTGAGGGCCTGGGTGATTGAGTGAGATTACATACTGAGAACAAGGTGATAGGACAATGAATTGCTAAAAGAACGGCTAGAAGGAGTGATTATGGTAGTTTCGGTCAAAGGTTTAGGTAGATAGAACAAAGAATGCATTTAGGACCTAGAAGTCTGAGGAAAGGTGGGGCTGGCTAAGTAAGTACAGAGCAGGCCCTATCTGAATGGCATTTGTGAAGCCATTCACCCCACTACCAAAGGGGGAAAAAAAACAAGACGGAGTTTCTGTTCAAAAGGATTATAAACTGTGGACAATCTTAAAAATCACGTGCCTGAGACTTGCCAGTTTAAGAAAAGAAAAAAATAAAGCTTTGAAATATATTGCCAAATTATTAGTCTTTAACTTGCATGAGTTTGCAGCCTGCACAGCTAGCATCCATATCTGGTTCCTGAAACCCTTGGAGTGTATCAGCTTTAGGTGTTAAGATTCAGACTCGGGATTTAACTTTTTTTTTTCTAGGCTGGATGATCCCGTGGAAACAAAAATGACTTTGCTTGGTTTGGCAGAAATGCAAGAAAGATAAACTGTTTGGGGAAGAGGGAACCTGTTCCAATCCCTGTCCCAAGGTGTTTTCAAAATGTGTGCATCAGCCTGAGAAATTTTCATATGTAATGCCTAAGTCTTGTTATTTAGTTTGGCTACAAAGCATCTGGGAAGCATGCTTTAATCGTTCTGATGCTAACATTGTTACAAGGCAACGTTAAATCATTTTGAAGTGATAATGCTTCAGGTTAGTCACTATTTTTGCAGCTGTATTTCCTTGTCAAATTTGTTTGAAACTAAAACCAATAGAATTAATTATGGTAAAAGAAAATAAAGCAAATGATGACCTCAACTTTATTTTTCTCACTGTTTGCGTAGAGACGGAAAATGAGACGCAAGATTCTTAAATGTCGTCCTCTTCCCGTTAGCACTGCCATAATTCAGGGACTCATCACGTTTCAGAAACTTCTGGGGAGGCTCTCTGCCCCCATCTTTCCTGATTCTCATCCATCCTGAACTCTGCAGCCAGACTTATTTTTGTAATATTCAGCTATAGTCTCTGTCACGTTTCCTGCACAAAATACTTTAGTGGCTTTCAGTTACCTACATAATACCCGACCTCCGCAGCCTGCCATCTTATGCCCTAATTACCTGGAGGCATCCTCACTTCTCACTGCCCCTGCCTCTTCTCTCTGTTCCAGCATACTGAACTACTGCAATTCCCCAAATTTATTAAAGTGCTTGATTTGTCTCAGACTCTGAGATACGTGCTGGGGTTTCCAAGATAAGTAAGGCCTGGTCTTGGCCCTGAAGGAACTCATACCCCATAGTAGGAGATAGCATTAAACATGCAGTACGCAAGTATAATATACGATGGTGTGTACCCTTGTACATCCTAGCACTCTTCTGCTTGGAATAAACTTTTCTTTATGTTTTTCCTGTAAAGCTTCTGTCTGTCCTTCAAGACTGTTCACAAGTATCACCTCCTTTTGTAAGGCGATGCACAATTAATTACTTGAAAGATTTGTTAACATTTTGTATACACTTGTATTATAATTTATTGTGCTTATGTTGTATTGTCTATGCATATGTTGTACTGTCTGTGCATATCTATTTGCACAGGGATCTGTGAGCTCCTTGATGGTAGGACTCAGCCATTCCATAACCTTAAGCAGCATGTTCAATACTTAACACGTACTAGAAGCTTATAAATATTTGTGGACAGAGTAGCTTTTTAATGTTATTCAAATATTATTTTAAAAAACATAGAGCTGTTCTAGTCTTCATAAGTCAGATTTAATGGAAGATGAGATAATACTCTTTAATAGAACTTATTTGGCCCAAACCGGAGTTTAATATTCAAAGTAACAGTTAATGTTTTTTGAACTTTTCCTATTTTCAAGGCATTGTTCTAAGAACTTTATATAAATTACCTCCTTTAATCATCATAAGAATTACTTTATAGATGAGAAAACCAAGGCACAGAGAGTTTAAATTTGTTGTCCTCGATCACACAGCCAGAGTTGCAAAACTAGGATATGATGCAGCTGATCTGGGCCTAAAGCTCACACTCCTGCTTATTAGGCTTAGCCATGTTTCATTTTGTAATTAACATTGCAATGCATAGTTCAAAATAGTTGATTATAATCTGTGGACACTTGAAATAGTATGGATTTATAACCTAAAACCTACTTTCCTCTATTAGTTGGGTCAAGATATCCTCTTGGAAATCCCTTTACATACTTCCATTTTGCCCATTTCATTCTTAGTTAAACAAGGGGAAATCCCATGGAAGATACAGAATTGCCTGATTGAATAAAGGTTTGTGTGAAATGTTTTCTTTTTTTAAGCTTTAGATCGTATCTGTCTTGTCTGTTCTCTTGGTTCCATTCTTTTCCCTTCTGTTCTACTTTGCAATCAATATGGAATATTTACTGGATATCAGCCCTGAAAAATAGGCTTATTACTACATTTGAAGATGCTAAAATATATTATCCCATTGTGTCTTTGGTCTGAAAAACGCTTAAGGTTTTATTTAACTTTAGTAGAAAAATAATTCGTGTAGAGTTAAGACTTCGATCCAGGGTGCACAAAGCGTGATTCATAAATATTAATAAGACATTTATGTTTGGTAAAGCCACACTCACTTGAGAATTCAAATAGTATCGTGTCTTCTTCAGCATATGACCTTTTAGTTTGTCAAAACTAAGACAAAAAATCTATCTCAGTGACTAAAAGAAGTAACATTTAATCATTGTAAATTAGAAAAGTAGAGTGACAGGAATTCTCAAAAACATCAAATAGTAATAAAGCCCACAGTTGATGGATGGAATATATAGGCTTTAAATTTAAGGGACTCAAATATCCATTTTACAGAGATTGAAAACTGCCATTACACATTTCGGAAGCATCTTGATGCCTGTTTCTAAGACATCGTCTCTTTTTACTTTTCTCATTAATTGATAATGAATTGCTTGAACATAATGATTTAGTTTTAAAGTCCAGTAACATAATGGACTTTAATAAAAGTGATGAGTGATATTATTATCTTATTGGTATTTAATAGTCTAGGGTTGTAGAAAATGAGAGGGTATGTTTTGTACTTGGGGTGAAACATATTGAAAAGATTTGGGCTCCTGTAAACTCAGACCTAAATTTATTTATTTATTTTGTTTGGTTTTATTTTTGGTTTTTGTTTTTTTTTGGCCATGCCACATGGCTTGCGGGATCTTAGTTCCTTGACCAGAGATTGAACCTGTGCCCTCAGCAGTGGGAGCGTGGAGTCCTAACCACTAACCCTCAGACCTAAATTTAAATAGGAATCTGTTCATATCACAATTATAACCAGAGCAAAGAATTAGGCCCGGTAACAAACCAAAGATAAATGGAGACTGGGATTGAGGTTATGTTATCAGCTTTGCCACCATAGTTTTGTGACTTTAGGGCATGTGGCTTCATCTTGATGGAATTAAACACCTCCGTTTATAACATCATGAATTTGCATTAATTGATTTTTAAGGTCCCTTCTTGCTTTATAATTCTGATTCCATCACTGGTTCAGGATCGCATCTCCTTCAGAATCCATTGCTTCTTTGTTTACATCTTACTGTATATGTGAAATAGGCGCCGTGTAATCTTCCAGACATGGGGTCAATCTGAACACTATCAAAAGTAAAAGGGAGAAAAAATGCCTGACATTTATCACACACTTAGTTTGCTGCTTACTTTGCATACATTGATACTTTGATCAGTTTGCAAATCTTACTGTAGTTGGTAGGTGCTTTAATTTATAACTTAAGAAGGCAGGGACTTCCCTGGTGGCGCAGTGGTTAAGACTCTGCCTGCCAATGCAGGAGACACAGGTTTGAACCCTGGTCCGGGAAGATCCCACGTTCCGTGGAGCAACTAAGCCCGTGCACCACGACTACCTGGACACCGCAATGAAGGGTAGCCCCCGCTTACCTGCGGCAACTAGAGAAAGCCCATGTGCAGCAATGAAGACCCAATGCAGCCAAAAATAGATAAATAGATTTACTTTAAAAAAGGTATTTTAAAAAAAGGTAAAACAGCGTTGTGAGAAATTTTGCATTTATTGCTTTTGTGTTAACATGTTTTATATTCATTTTTGATAATAAGATAAACATGTCAATAAAATACAAATATAAGTTCCATCTCTTGCTAAATGAGTATGTGCTAAAAACTGTATATTGTTTTCATATATCTATATTGGAGCTTTCATGCTGTGTATATGCATTTACAAAGTGGAACAGTGTGTGTATGGAGGCAAATAAAGATTTTGCTTATTCAGAATTTTTTCTTTCTTTTTATCCTTCTTTTACTTCCCCGTAGACTTGCTGCTTTCAAATAGCTGTATTCCCTTTTTGGGCTCATCGGAAGGACTGGATTTCCAAACCACTTTGTTAGATGAGGAGAGGGGCAGGCTGCTGCTGGGAGCCAAGGACCACATCTTCCTGCTCAGTCTGGTTGACATAAACAAAAATTTTAAGAAGGTCAGTTTATTTCTATATAGTTTACTGAATGCATTTATTTTCATCTATGCCCTTTTCCTTCACTTTTGTTTTGTTTTAAGTGATTCAGTGTCAAATGCAGTAGGTCATTTACATGTCAAAAAAGAACATGTTAAAAGAACTTATTGCCTCTGATACATGTTTTTGGATTTTTATGGATTTAAGTACAAGAGTGAGTGTAATACTAAAACCTTTGAAAATCTGAATGAAAGGCATGAAAAGTTAGTAAATGGATACTACTTTACATAACAGAAATGCAAAGTTTTGGATTTAAAAGCCGGAAAATGAGTTATTCATGAAATATTAACATTTATATCTATAGCAATTATTGTAAAATTAAGTTTTTATTAATTTTGAATGAATAAGCATACTTAATGATAGTGTGGCTCTGGTAGCATTTTAGCACCACATTGGTTTCTCCACACTCTCCTTTTATATCTGAGCAAGTTTCTTCTATGGCTCAGTCACGTTCAGGTAGGGAAGATGAATAATGCCTTACTTGTGGGCTCATTAAGAACAATCTTAGCACTTAAAAGAAATATATACTAGTAATTCAAAACCCAAAAAGCAACTGCTGTTGTATCCTACATTTCCAACTAGCACTGTGATACCCAAAGAAAAGACTGTCACACTGTTTTATCAATTATTGTTAGCCAGTAATTTAGTAAATATCAATATCTATGCAAACAAAAATGGATACCAAGACTAGAAGAGTTGAATGACTGATGAGAAGACCTAATATATGACCTATTCTGCATCTATGAGGTATCTTTGATTGTTTTTCTTTCTCTTCTTTGCCAGAAGAAATACTACTGCAAAAGAAATACAAGGAGCCATTTCAAGCTTTCAGGTCAATAGTTCCCAACACTGAGTTTATAGAGACTTCTTCCCATTCAGAGTTATGTGTAGGTCATTCTTGGACTTTGAAGCTTCATACGGCTTTCACCTACAATGACCACTTTAACTTAACCCTCTAATTTTGAGTCAGTAAAATAAATACCAGTTGTCCAGTTATTTGAATTATATCAGCACTCAGGGCTTCAGTCTACATAGGCAAAATATTTGTCACCATATGTGTTACTATCACTTAATGAACACATGCATTAGAAACAATGTTTTTGCTCTTCTAATCACTTAATTTTTAAGTAGTACTTCCACACATTTTTGAGGTCCACCAAAGGAAAAGGAGTAATGTTTTATGAATGCTCAGGTATGAAAAAGAAATAATCTTTGAATGCAAATGTATACACATGCATTCCATGTAATCTGTGTTTCTAGAAGAAGAATGAGGGCTAAAATATTTCCAGTAGTTGTTCTTGACTTGTGTTATTCCAGACACACAAACTCATAAGGTTATCTTATTTGTTTTGGAATTATTCTGCAGCCTAGATATTGTTTACAGTAAGGTGGAATAAACAGCTGATTATGTGCTAGAATTTGAAAAACTTGTCCTTTCATTCTGCCATTTTAGCTCCATTCCATGCTTTTTTTTTTTAAACATCTTTATTGGAGTATAATTGCTTTACAATGGTGTGTTAGTTTCTGCTTTATAACAAAGTGAATCAGTTATACCTATACATATGTTCCCATATCTCTTCCCTCTTGTGTCACCCGCCCTCCCACCCTCCCTATCCGACCCCTCTAGGTGGTCACAAAGCACCCAGCTGATCTCCCTGTGCTATGCGGCTACTTCCCACTACCTATCTATTTTACGTTTGGTAGTGTATATATGTCCGTGCCGCTCTCTCAGTTTGTCCCAGCTTACCCTTCCCCCTCCCCATATCCTCAAGTCCATTCTCTAGTAGGTCTGTGTCTTTATTCCTGTCTTGCCCCTAGGTTCTTCATAAACTTTTCTTTTTCTCTTAGATTCCATATATATGTGTTAGCATACGGTATTTGTTTTTCCTCTTTCTGACTTACTTCACTCTGTAGGACAGACTCTAGGTCCATCCACCTCACTACAAGTAACTCAACTTTGTTTCTTTTTATGGCTGAGTAATATTCCATTGTATATATGTGCCACATCTTCTTTATCCATTCATCTGTCGATGGACACTTAGGTTGCTTCCATGTCCTGGCTATTGTAAATAGAGCTGCAATGAACATTTTGGTACATGACTCTTTTTGAATTATGATTTTCTCAGGGTATATGCCCAGTATTGGGATTGCTGGGTTGTATGGTAATTTGTTCAGTTTCTTAAGGAACCTCCATACTGTTCTCCATAGTGGCTGTACCAATTTACATTCCCACCAACAGTGCAAGAGGGTTCCCTTTTCTCCACACCCTCTCCAGCATTTATGGTTTGTAGATTTTTTGATGATGGCTATTCTGACTGGTGTGAGATGATATCTCATTGTAGTTTTGATTTGCATTTCTCTAATGATTAATGATGTTGAGCATTCTTTCATGTGTTTGTTGGCAATCTGTATATCTTCTTTAGAGAAAAGTCTATTTAGATCTTCTGCCTATGTTTGGATTGGGTTGTTTTTTTTTTTTTTGATATTGAGCTGCATGAGCTGCTTGTAAATTTTGGAGATAAATCCTTTGTCAGTTGCTTCATTTGCAAATATTTTCTCCCATTCTGAGGGTTGTCTTTTCGTCTTGTTTATGGTTTCCTTTGCTGTGCAAAAGCTTTGAAGTTTCATTAGGTCCCATTTGTTTATTTTTGTTTTTATTTCCATTTCTCTAGGAGATGGGTCAAAAAGGATCTTGCTGTGATTTATGTCATAGAATGTTCTGCCTATGTCTTCCTCTAAGAGTTTGATAGTGTCTGGCCTTACATTTAGGTCCTTAATCCATTTTGAATTCATTTTTGTGTATGGTGTTAGGGAGTGTTCTAATTTCAATCTTTTACATGTAGCTATCCAGTTTTCCCAGCACCACTTATTGACGAGGCTGTCTTTTCTCCACTGAATATTCTTGCCTCCTTCATCAAAGATAAGGTGACCATATGTGCGTGGGTTTATCTCTGGGCTTTCTATCCTCTTCCATTGATCTATATTTCTGTTTTTGTGCCAGTACCATACTGTCTTGATTACTGTAGCTTTGTAGTATAGTCTGAAGTCAGGAAGCCTGATTCCTCCAGCTCCGTTTTTTGTTCTCAAGATTGCTTTGGCTATTTGGGGTCTTCTGTGTTTCCACACAAATTGTGAAATTTTTTGTTCTACTTCTGTGAAAAATGCCATTGGTAGTTTGACAGGGATTGCATTGAATCTGTAGATTGCTTTGGGTAGTAGAGTCATTTTCCCAATATTGATTCTTCCAATCCAAGAACATGGTATACCTCTCCATCTATTTGTATCATCTTTAATTTCTTTCATCAGTGTCTTATAATTTTCTGCATACAGGTGTTTTGTCTCCTTCATTAGGTTTATTCCTAGATATTTTATTCTTTTTGTTACAATTGTAAATGGGAGTGTTTTCTTAATTACACTTGCAGATTTTTCATCATTAGTGTATAGGAGCGCCAGAGATTTCTGTGCATTAATTTTGTATCCTGCTACTTTACCAAATTCATTGACTAGCTCTAGTAGTAGCATCTTTTCTGGTAGCATCTTTAGGATTCTCTATGTAGAGTATCATGTCATCTGCAAACAGTGACAGGTTTACTTCTTTTCCGATTTGGATTCCTTTTTATTTCTGTTTCTTCTCTGATTGGTGTGGCTAAAATTTCCAAAGCAATGTTGAATAATAGTGGTGAGAGTGGGCAACGTTGCCTTGTTCCTGACCTTAGTGGAAAGGGTTTCAGTTTTTCACCATTGAGAACGATGTTGGCTGTGGGTTTGTCATATATGGCCTTTATCATGTTGAGGAAAGTTCCTTCTATGCTTACTCTCTGGAGGGTTTTTATCATAAATGGGTGTTGAATTTTGTCAAAAGCTTTCTCTGCATCAATTGAGATGATTGTATATGGTTTTTCTCCTTCAATTTGTTAATATGGTGTATCACATTGATTGATTTGCGTATACTGAAGAATCCTTGCATTCCTGGGATAAACCCCACTTGATCATGGTGTATGATCCTTTAAGGTGCTGTTGGATTCTGTTTGCTAGTATTTTGTTGAGGATTTTTGAATCTATGTTCAGCAGTGACATTGGCCTGTAGTTTTCTTTCTTTGTGACATCTTTGTCTGGTTTTGGTATCAGGGTGATGGTGGCGTCGTAGAATGAGTTTGGGAGTGTTCCTCCCTCTGCTATATTTTGGAAGAGCTTGAGAAGGGTAGGTGTTATCTCTTCTTTAAATGTTTGATAGAATTCGCCTGTGAAGCCATCTGGTCCTGGGCTTTTGTTTGTTGCAAGATTTTGAATCACAGTTTCAATTTCAGTGCTTGTGATTGGTCTGTTCATATTTTCTATTTCTTCCTGATTCAGTCTTGGCAGGTTGTGCATTTCTAACAATTTGTTCATTTCTTCCAGGTTGTCCATTTTATTGGCATAGAGTTGCTTGTAGTAATCTCTCATGATCCTTTGTATTTCTGCAGTGTCAGTTGTTAATTCTTTTTCATTTCTAATTCTATTGATTTGAGTCTTCTCCCTTTTTTTCTTGATGAGTCTGGCTAATGGTTTATCAGTTTTGTTTATCTTCTGAAAGAACCAGCTTTTAGATTTATTGATCTTTGCTATTGTTTCCTTTATTTCTTTTTCATTTATTTCTGATCTGATCTTTATGATTTCTTTCCTTCTGCTAACTTTGGGTTTTTTTGTTCTTCTTTCTCTAATTGCTTTAGGTGTAAGGTTAGGTTGTTTGAGATGTTTCTTGTTTCTTAAGGTAGGATTGCATTGCTATAAACGTCCCTCTTAAAACTGCTTTTGCTGCATCCCATAGGTTGTGGGTTGTCGTGTTTTCATTGTCATTTGTTTCTAGGTATTTTTTGATTTCCTCTTTGATTTCTTCAGTGATCTCTTTGTTATTAAGTGGTATATTGTTTAGCCTCTCTGTGTTTGTATTTTTTACATATTTTATGCTGTAATCGATACCTACTCTCATAACGTTGTGGTCAGAAAAGATACTTGATATGATTTCAATTTTCTTAAATTTACCAAGGCTTGATTTGTGACCCAAGATATGATCTATCCTGGAGAATGTTCCATGAGCCCTTGAGAAGAATGTGTATTCTGTTGTTTTTGGATGGAATGTCCTGTAAATATCAATTAAGTACATCTTCTTTAATGTATCATTTAAAGCTTATATTTCCTTATTTATTTTCATTTTGGAGGATCTGTCCATTGGTGAAAGTGGGGTGCTAAAGTCCCCTACTATGAATGTGTTACTGTCAATTTCCCCTTTTTATGGCTGTTACTATTTGCCTTATGTATTGAGATGCTCCTATGTTGGGTGCATAAATATTTACAATTGTTATATTTTCTCCTTGGATCGATCCCTTGATCATTATGTAGTGTCCTTCTTTGTCTCTTCTAATGTTCTTTATTTTAAAATCTATTTTGTCTGATATGAGAATTGCTATTCCAGCTTTCTTTTGATTTCCATTTGCATGGAATATCTTTTTCCATCCCCTCACTTTCAGTCTGTAGGTATCCGTAGGTCTGAAGTGCGTCTCGTTTAGACAGCATATATACGGGTCTTTTTTTGTATCCATTCAGACAGTCTATGTCTTTTGGTTGGAGCATTTAAACCATTTACATTTAAGGTAATTATCGATATGTATGTTCCTATTCCCATTTACTTAATTGTTTTGGGTTTGTTATTGTAGGTCTTTTCCTTCTTTTGTGTTTCTTGCCTAGAGAAGATCCTTTAGCATTTGTTGTAAAGCTGGTTTGGTGGTGCTGAACTCTCTCAGCTTTTGCTTGTCTGTAAAGGTTTTAATTTCTCTATCAAATCTGAATGAGATCCTTGCTGGGTAGAGTAATCTTGGTTGCAGGTTTTTCTCCTTCATCACTTTAAGTATGTCCTGCCAGTCCCTTCTGGCTTGCAGAGTTTCTGCTGAAAGATCAGCTGTTTACCTTATGGGAATTCCCTTGTGTCTTATTTGTTGTTTTTCCCTTGCTGCTTTGAATATGTTTTCTTTGTATTTAATTTTTGACAGTTTGATTAATATGTGTCTTGGCATGTTTGTCCTTGGATGTATCCTGTATGGGACTCTCTGTGCTTCCTGGATTTGATTAACTATTTCCTTTCCCATATTAGGGAAGTTTTCAACTATAATCTCTTCACTATTTTCTCAGTCCCTTTCTTTTTCTCTTCTTCTTCTGGGACCCCTATAATTTGAATGTTGGTGCGTTTAATGTTGTCCCAGAGGTCTCTGAGACTGTCCTCAGTTCTTTTCATTCTTTTTTCTTTATTCTGCTCTGCAGGAGTTATTTCCACTATTTTATCTTCCAGGTCACTTATCCGTTCTTCTGCCTCAGTTATTCTGCTATTGTTTCCTTCTAGAGAATTTTTCATTTCATTTATTGTGTTGTTCATCATTGTCTGTTTGCTCTTTAGTTCTTCTAGGTCCTTGTTAAACGTTTCTTATATTTTCTGTATTCTATTTCCAAGATTTTGGATCATCTTTACTATCATTATTCTGAACTCTTTTTCAGGTAGACTGCCTATTTCCTCTTCATTTGTTAGGTCTGGTGGGTTTTCACCTTGCTCCTTCATCTGCTCTGTGTTTATCTGTCTTCTCATTTTGCTTAACTTACTGTGTTTGGGGTCTCCTTTTTGCAGGCTGCATGTTCGTAGTTCCCGTTGTTTTTGGTATCTGTCCTCAGTGGCTAAGGTTGGTTCAGCGGGTTTTGTAGGCTTCCTGGTGGAGGGGACTAGTGCCTATGTTCTGGTGGATGAGGCTGGATCTTGTCTTTCTCGTGGGCAGGTCAGTGTCTGGTGGTGTGTTTTGTGGTGTCTGTGGCCTTATTATGATTTTAGGCAGCCTTTGTGCTAATGGGTGGGGTTGTGTTTCTGTCTTGCTAGTTGTTTGGCATAGGGTGTCCAGCACTGTAGCTTGCTGGTCGTTGAGTGAAGCTGGGTGCTGGCGTTGAGATGGAGATCTCTGGGAGATTTTCACCTTTTGGTATTACGTGGAGCTGGGAAGTCTCTTGTGGACCAGTGTCCTGAAGTTGGCTCTCCCACCTCAGAGGCACAGCACTGACTCCTGGATGGAGCACCAAGAGCCTTTCAACCACACAACTCAGAATAAAAGGGAGAAAATGTAAAAAGAAAGAAAGAGGATAAAATAAAGTAAAATAAAGTTATTAAAATAAAAAATAATTATTAAGAAAAAAATTTTAAAAAGTAAAAAAACCAAAGAACGGACAGACAGAACCCTAGGACAAATGGTAAAAGCAAAGCTATACAGACAAGATCTCACACAGAAGCATACACATACACACTCACAGAAAGGAAAAGGGGAAAAAATAATAAATCTTGCTCTCAAAGTCCACCTCCTCAATTTGGGATGATTCGTTATCTATTCATGTATTCCACAGATGCAGAGTACGTCAAGTTGATTGTGGAGCTTTAATCCGCTGCTTCTGAGGCTGCTGGGAGAAATTTTCTTTTCTCTTCTTTGTTCGCACAGCTCCCTGCGTTCAGCTTTGTATTTGACCCTGCCTCTGCGTGTAGGTCGCCTGAGGGCGTCTGTTCTTTGCTCAAACGGGGTTAAAGGAGCTGCTGATTCGGGGGCTCTGGCTCACTCAGGCCGGGGGGGAGGGAGGGGCATGGAGTGCGGGGCGAGCCTGTGGCGGCAGAGGCTGTTGTGACGTTGCGCCAGCTTGAGGCGCGCTGTGCGTTCTCCCGGGGAAGTTGTCCCTGGATCCTGGGACCCCGGCAGTGGCGGGCTGCACAGGCTCTCGGGAGGGGAGGTGTGGATAGTGACCTGTACTTGCTCACAGGCTTCTTGGTGGCAGCAGCAGCAGCCTTAGCGTCTCATGCCTGTCTCTGGGGTCTGCGCTGATAGCCGCAGCTCTCACCCGTCTCTGGAGCTCCTTTTAGTGGCGCTCTTAATCCCCTCTCCTCGCGCATCTGGAAACAAAGAGGCAAGAAAAAGTCTCTTATCTCTTCGGCAGGTCCAGACTTTTTCCTGGACTCCGTCCTGGCTAGCCGTGGCGCACTAACCACTTCAGGCTGTGTTCACGCCACCAACTCCAGTCCTCTCCCTGTGCTCCGACCGAAGCCCGAGCCTCAGCTCCCAGCCCCGCACACCCCGGCGGGTGAGCAGACAAGCCTGTCAGGCTGGTGAGTGCCGGTCGGCACCGATCCTCTGTGCGGGAATCTCTCCATTTTGCCCCCTGCACCCCTGTTGCTGTGCTTGCCTCCGCGGTGCCGAAGCTTCCCCCTCCGCCACCCGCAGTCTCTGCCCGCAAAGGGCCTTCCTAGTGTGTGGAAACCTTTTCTCCTTCACAGCTCCCTCCCACTGGCACAGGTCCCGTCCCTATTTTTTTGTCTCTGTTTATTCTTTTTTCTTTTGCCCTACCCAGGTACGTGGGGAGTTTCTTGCCTTTTGGGAGGTCTGAGGTCTTCTGCCAGCGTTCAGTAGGTGTTCTGTAGGAGTTGTTCCACGTGTAGATGTATTTCTGGTGTATCTGTGGGGAGGAAGGTGATCTCCGCTTGTTACTCTTCCGCCATCTTGAAGGTCCTCCCCATTTATTCTTAAGGGTATATTTTTTCCTTAGGAATTTTTTTTAAGTACTCATGCTTCTAGTATATAGCCTATAGATGGTATCAACTAATATCTAAATCATCAGTAAATATCTTAGTAGGGGATGAGTCTTTTTATGAAAGTGTCCAAAGAAAATCCTATTCAACTTTGCAGTTTTGCTTTAAAAGACGCTACATAGCTAACAAAGCATTTTTCTAAATATGTCTCAGTCTTAGAAGATAGCAAAAATCAATTCATACTTTTAAGGGAATTTGTTCTTGTGCTGTTCTCTGCCTTCAGGGATTGGAAGAAAAAATCCATTTATCTGAACTGAGTGTATTAGATCATTGCTTAAAATAAATTCTGATAGCTAACTTCCTTCTGTGGCTATTTTAAGCAAATCTCTCTTTGGCCATATTCCATGCTTGAAATGTGCTAATATTTAATAAAATAAATGTTTGTGAAATATTGCTTTCCCATATTACGTTATTGAAATAAATGGTCATTTGAACACATTATAAAATTAGGGTCTGTACTAGAGATTTTCTGCCTAACTGATTTTTCTTTATCTTTGTAAAATGAACCATTCATAAAGGGATTATGCATGTAAAGGTAAGAATTTATGTTTATGTAGGTATCCACCTTTAAAATTGATATAAATCACACCAGTGCTAAAAGGTACTTACTCCACAGTAGCAAGTAAGTGTCAAGATGTAGTAGTTTAGCAGTGTTTAGACCTACGTGGTTTGCGTTGGCTCAGTGCCCCTCCGCAAAAATCCAGACTGCTCTGTGGAAGAAACCACACATGTTGGGACTCTGGGGCTGAAGGATGTCCGTTGTATTCTTTAGAGTTAAAGCAAGCTACAACACATAATTGAGTTATGAGTGACTGGTTGGGAATTTTTTCCTCTGGGAAATTAAAAAAAAATTCTATAGAGGGTATTTGAAGTATCAAAATTTAGGGTATATGTTTATTTGAAGTGCCTGTTGAAAAACAGCCATTGCCATTTCATATTTGTCACAAGCCTTTAGAGTGGAATCACCAGAAGTAATAGCAAAATCGTTTACAAAAGTATTTTCATAATAAATATTTAATAATATCCTTGTTATTATCTTTACTCTGTTCAGACTAGATTTTTGAGTCTTCTGCAATGAATGGGGCAGGTATATGATCAATAAGCTTTGATGAGTAAATGGCTGTAGAGGGAGAAAGTCAAAATTAGACCTTTCAGGGCATTTCTTCCATCTAGAAAGTAAAAATTAAGTAGACTGAATTTTTTTTTAACTCTCTGAGATTTTGATGAGAGGCAATATTCTGATCTTTTAAAAAAAAATTATTTCTACAGGGACTTAATAGACCTAAGGGCAAGTATAAGCATCACCAGGGATGTGATGCCTCAATTTTTAAGTAGGCTTTTTCTAGAGTTGTTCCCTAAGGCCTCTCTTTAGTTCAGGTACCCTGTGGATTCCTCTCTGGGACAGGTTTGGGACAGATAATGCACATTGATTCAACATGCCATTCCCGCAACACTAGATCAAAATGGAGTAATCAGATGCAGACATAAGTGATCCCATTCCAAGGACAAAGATGTGGAACTGTATTTAACCACTCCCAACAGTTTTGTTGTAGGTTGAGTTCCCCCAGAGGCCAACTATGATATGAAGATTAGCTTATAGGATATTTGTAAGGGAGTGTTCTTGGGATCAACACTTGTGAGGGCATCACTAAGGAAGTAGCGTTAGACAAGGGGAGAACCAAGCTGTGACGCAGTCCCAACAAAAGCCTCAGCCGATAGGCCATGCTGAGAAGGTGGCAAGCCCTTCAATATTTTTCTCTAGTATAAATGATAATGCCATTATTCATCTGGGTTTATCTTGTGAAAGAGAATCTCCTTTTTCTCCCCATCTCATCCATTCACCATGACCATCGTATTCTCTCTTAGAAAACAAAAATCTGATCATATTTCTTCCCTGTTTACACGCTTCTGGGAGTTCTTGATTTCCAAGGAACTTGAATAAACTTCAAGGCCCTTGCCACCCATTTCTGCTCTGTTTCCAGTATTGACTTCTAAGGCCCTTCCTACCCATTTCTTCTCTGTTTCCAGTCTCATTTTTATCCACTCTTCCTCGTTCCCTCACTAGTACTTTACTTTCTGCTTTCCTTTTTCTCTCTTTCTTTTACTCTAACTGCCATGTTACAAAATGAATAGCTTTCAAGTTTTGTGCTTTTGCTACAACTTTGTGAAATTGACATTCACTTTCTTGCTCATCTCACTCTTTGTTTTTGAAGGCACTTACCTAATACTGCTCTTTTACCTCAGGAGACATAACTCTTCTTTGTGTTTACTAGAGCATTTTATATATTTATACCAGTGTCAGATGTCCTATCCGATAGAACTGTTATTATCCATTTGTGTAAATATATGACCCTCTTAATTGTATACTCCTTGAATAGGGGAACTATTTTTTCTACACTTCTGATTCTCCTTTAGTACATACTACAGTGTCTTACACATAAAGGATACTAAATAATGTTCATTTTGTTTTTTGAGTTGGTAATTTTGTTATCTTTTCTTCTCTTGAGTGTGAGACCAATATACTACTCTTTAATCAATTAGTGTGCTGTCAGCTTAAAAGACATCTTACTTGGGCTGGTAAAAAATAAGGAAATTTGTTATATTATAGAATAAGAATAATGTACAGAGTTTGAGTGGCTATGTAAATGGTAATATCATCTACTTAACAATGTTGTGAATAATCCAGTTCTTTCTGTCTCTTCTGTCTGCCATTGTTGGTGTTGGCATTATCCTTAGGTTGGTAGCAAAGTGGCTATAACAGTTTCATGAGTCACATTCAGACAAGGAAATGTAAAGGAATAAAAGACCATTACTCACTATGTCTCATCCTTAGGAGCAAGGAAACCTTTTTTTTTTTTTTTTTCCTTGCGGTATGCGGGCGTCTCACTGTTGTGGCCTCTCCCGTTGCAGAGCACAGGCTCTGGACACTCAGGCTCAGCGGCCATGGCTCACGGGCCCAGCTGCTCCACGGCATGTGGGATCTTCCCGGACTGGGGCACGAACCCATGTCCCCTGCATCGGCAGGCGGACTCTCAACCACTGCGCCACCAGGGAAGCCCACCAAGGAAACCTTTTAAAGAACTCTCCCTCACATCTCATTGGCCAGGAACATGTCAATTCCAATTCTTAAGCTTACTTGAAAGAGTGATGGGGAAACTATGATTTGCTTATATGAATCAACTGCTTTAGGTGGAAGAAGTGTTCAGGAATCAATCACGTTGATCACTACACTTAAAGAGAGGGAGTAGAAAACAAGTTTTCTGAAAAAAAATAATTTGCTTAGGGGACTTTTTTTTCTAATTAATGTAGATTTCTTGAAGCAATCATAAAAGGTTTCTCAGACAATCAGAAAGAAGAGTGTATATTTTCTCTCCAGAGAAAATTATAAAGATTAGCTAGTTCTACAAGGAAATTTTCTGGAAGGATTTATTTTTCTTTCAGGAGATATCTTGGAAAGCATTCATTGCAAGTAAAAATCCTTGAAATAATTTTTCTCCACACTGCATTGTAAAGATTGAAAAATCTGCTAACATGTACAAATACTTCTCTTGCTTATGTAAGAGTTCATTTGCCTCTATAAAACTTCTCTATGATTATTTAATCTAAGTTTTGTAAAATCTAATCTGCTGCAGATTTCTTCACATTTGCTGATACTCTGTCAGTTTTCTCCTTTCAGTATTGTTAACTGTTGTTGAGGGTGACATCGTCAGGAGGGAATACATTACAACTTAACTCAGAGAATTAAAGACTACATCATTATTCTGTAGTACTAGTTTTTAGCATTATCCAGTAAATATTTAATGTACAGAGAACATATTTTTAAAAAATCAAATAACTAAATATGACAAGTGTCATTGAAAGTATTTTCTAGCAGAATTATGTCTAGAATAATGCTGCTTTGATTGATTTGGTTTTGTCAGTCTCTGGGATTGAAATTTATTGTATGTGTTTGTAGAAGTAAAACTTGGAATAGTTTTTAGTAACTGAACTTTGAATAATTTTCTTTATTTTGTCCTACTTTAGTCAGGGTTTTTTGTTTGTTTATTATTTTCATAGAAAAATTTGAGTATCTACTCTTGGTGCTAAGAACGTCTAACAGAATATAACAGTCAGGTCTTGTCATTGCTCATGCCCTACTTAGGAAGATAAGACATAACGCAGTTAAAATAAGACAAGTCAGAAAAATTTTAAATGTCCAAAATAATGAGACAGATCACATAGGAATTCAGGGAGGGGGATAAAAGATCACATGTTGTGCATGGGATTTGAATTAGTCCAAAATGGATGAGTAAATGTAAATTATTGTTAACACTTTAATTAAATAGTTTGTATTTGGACTGCAAGTTTTATTATTTCCTTGTCCAGCTAGGATGGGGGAAAACATGTTGGAGAAATAGAGTAGAAGAGTCATTTCTCCCCTCCATGTGTAAATTTCTCATAGTTTACGTTAAAGAAACTAGGTTTCCCTGCCCTTAACGTACCCCATCTCTAGAATCAGAGGAATTTTAGTAGTCCTTGAAAAATGCGGTCAACTGTAGACATTTATATCCATTTATCATTAATTTATAAGTGATGCATGAGAAACCTGTTCAGTGTAGACATCATAATAATGAAAGTGTTTGACACTTGTACAATATGGTTTAAGGACCTATGGTTTCTAAACAAATTATCCTAAACTACATGGCATCTGTCACTGACTACAAGTGAACTTTCTCCACCTCAGCTGGCCTTAAGTAGTCCTAGCAATAATTCATGTAAAATCCAGAGCCCTCTCTATGTAAACTTTAGGAGTAATATACACAAGCTGAAAGTCTCTCCCTCTCTCCTTCTCTCCCTTTTTTTCAATGGAGTCATGGTTGACAGTAAAAAAAAAAAAATGTCCAATCCTCTCTGGTTATGCTACTTAGTTGGCTTCTTGAGTTAATGAATTGTTGGGATCCTTCCATCTGAAAATGTTACTCATTTTGGACGCAGTTCAAACCATGCTTAAGTGGAGTGAGTCTCTAAACCAGGATGGAAGCAAACAGGTCACAAAGGGAATGATTTATTAAGCTAAGTACTGCTTTTGTATCTATTAATGAAGCATTTGTTTCTTGGTTTTCTTTCTTCTGTCTTCTCTTGTTTTTCAAGTGGGTTATAGAGACAGATGAGTAGACCAGTGAGAAATAAACTTATTCTGAGACTACAGTTGTTATTTATTTTACCTACTAATCCAGCAGCAACCGTTATGTCAGCTCATGGGGTATAATAATAAACAACTTATTTTACCTCCCACAGTCCCTTTCAATCTGCTCTGTGGGACTGGGTCTTCTCCCTGGACCTGTTTGATGACTCCAGCAGACCCCATGGCTTTCAAGGTCACTCTTAGAGAGTACAGACAGTTGTTTTCCAGCAATTAAAAGGTCCAGTCTAATGTAACAGAGTGTCCAACCTCATTTAAAATTGAACCTTCGCTCGCTCTACCTGTCCCCATTTGGGCACGCCATGGGAGGGAGGGCAGGTTCCTGAGAAGGGAGTTGTTCAGAGGCTTCTTCTCTCCTGACCCTGACTGCGTTCCTCCTCTTCTCTAAGCTATTACAGTCAGTGTCTGACCCTATGGTGTCGTATCAGGAGAAGAGAAGAGGAGAGGGGTTCAGGAAAATGTCTTTTGCCATTGTCAGAGGGACCTCACTTCTCAACTTTCTGGTCTTGTCAGACGTTTAAAGAAGGGTGACTTTTCTTTCATTGGCCCCTCTGTGAGTTTCTGGAATTTCCTCTTTCTGGACTTCTTTCCCTTGCAATTTTCTGGATAAGCGTGACTGCATTTCTCCTCTGACTGGTGTGTCCTCATTCTTTATCTGAGACAGGTTGCAGTTCCACCAGGTGTTAACTTCTGAAGTCTTTTCACTCAGCCTTCTTGAGCAGGACCTAAGGTGACCTCATGCCATCAAATTTTTGCATGACCATGTCTCCCATCTGTTCCATAGGAAGCTGTCTTGTGTATTTTCCTGGCACACTCTAGAAGTTCAGGTTGATATCAGTATAGCCACTGAGCCTGGCCTCTGTGTCCACTGAAACCTGTCAGTCTCTCTCACCCTTTAGACATTTGTCCACAATGTCCCACAAATGGCATGTTCAACAGTAAGTGCTTCTCGAGGTCCCATCAAAGCCCCTTCCCTGGCACCTGCTTCTCACCCTGGGGCTTGTAAGACACATGACACAACTGTCTCAGACAAAATATCCTTCTCAAGGGAAAGGAAAAAACTTCGTAAGTTCCAGTGTCCAACTATTGTATAGCTTGAACATAGGTGAAATCATCTAAATGATTCTTGGCCACCTACTTTGAAGATTTTTGCATCCTCAGCTAGCATCTCATTTTAAATTTTTTCTCAGCTAAAATTTCTTTTTTTAACGTCTTGCTTTACTATCTAAGCCATAAAATGAGCTCTCAAAAGAATTTTGCTTTACTTCCAAATATAACAGGCAAGCTCATTGTATATCATTCCTGATGTATACACGCTAGAATCATAGGCGTAACCAAATGGGGAATGTCAGTATCCTTATTAGTACTATTTGCATTTTGGATATTAATAGCCTTATTCAAAACATTTGCTGTTTTACATCTTGTTTCCCATGTTTTTCAATAGTATTATTTCTGTTGGGTTCTAGCAAAGCTAAGCCGTAACCGAGAATCTAATAAATGAGAGTGTAGGACATGCAGTGATCCATTTTTAAATAATCTAACAATTAGTCTTCAAATAGTTTACTTTCATTTTGAGACAATACTTATCTTTTTTATTTTTATTTAATTAAAAATATTTTCTCTTGAAACTGATACGTGTGAAAAGTAAAATGTTCAAAGAATTGTCATGTTAACTAAACAAAGGTGAAGATTATTAACCGGGCCCCAACAAAAACCTATTAGCTAAATTTACAGTGTTGAAGGCAAAAGCAGTATAATACTTAAAATTTTTCTGTTTAATGTAATTGACGTTTGTTTTTAAGGTAAAAAGCACTAAATGTGTTTCTGGCAGAAAACAAGGAAGTTTTCCCATGGGTTTTAAAATGAGAAAGCAACGTATCAAAGCAATATAAATGTATAACCTACCTAAAAGAGGACTCCATGTTTTTATGGAATAACTTGAGATAATTTCATTTCACCTTGCTAATAAAATTTAGGTCCTCACATTTAAGAACTTTAATTCTTTTGTTTATTAACCAAAAACCAGTCAGAACTATTTAAAAGGAAACATTGGTAAACTTAAAACACTTAAAAGCTAGAACTCAGACGCTCTTAAGAAGATTGACTTTCTTTTTGAGCAGACTGTCACATTTATAAACATGGAATGACTCTATTAACGTTTTTTTTTCCTTCTTCCCAGCAATTGTAATGTAATTTCGTATTATTTTTCTCCTTATTTAACATGAAAATGAGGTACGTAATTATAAAAATTAGTTTACTTGAAATTCATCAAAATGTTCTCCTATTTTAATCATTGTTATTAGAAAAATCACTAATCAAAATGAGTTTATAATTCTAACTATAATAATTTTCAGGGGCATATTTAAACACCCTTTTTTTGTGTAGCATGAAAAGGACTTTGTTATTTCCCTTTCCTTAAGGAAGTCTAAAACGAGGGTTTTCATACACGGGGATCCTGTACTTGCTTGCTTTATATTGAGTATAAGCAGAAATGCTTTTATAAATCAGAATGACCTTCGGACTCTAGTTCATTAACTCACTTCACGGCTGCATAAGACGTTCTCATCTAACGCGTGACCCTGGAAGCCTATTATTTAGGCGAAAAGACTGAGAATAAATAAATTCTCATTTGAAATCAAGTCATGGTTGACAAAAGAAAATTGCCACTCTTTATTCTTAGTTAATACTTGAAATAAAGAAAATATAAACCCTTGGAAACCCTGTGGACTCCCCAATAAATTAAGTTTTGGTATAAGGCACCTTGCTTAGCTTCACGGTGATTAATCTGCTCCTATTGCCTGCGGAGCACATGCTGTCTAGTAATCACAGAGGTGAAACAATTGCCTCGTTCATGGATGGGCGGGCTCCCCCGCCCGGGTGCTGATGTGCAGGTCCCATCTGGTCACTGTAATGGACTGTCAGGATGTTGTCAGACTGCTCAGACTTCTGCTGGAACTCGACAAGGACTCTGTCTCTGTCTCCAGTTTTAAAGGAAACTTTGCAGATCACTTTTCAATAATTTCCGAGTACTTTTTATGTATGTGGGCTGTGCCAGGTGCTAAGGAGGGTAGGAAGAAAACATAAGGTCCCTTGTCACTTAGTTTTAATGAGTCATATACTTCTCAGCTTTAATGAGTCATATACTTCCTGTAAGGAGAGAAGGGAGACTGTGACTTGTATTCCTCACAAAATTTTGAAATTTATCCACAAGTGTAATTGCACCACAAGTTCAAAATCACCAACCCATTTGTGGATTTCTTAAATTTTGTTTTAGTTTGTATGATACAGTAGCATTTTTCTCATTTTCATGCAGTATATTTATTGAGCTCCTGCCATTCCAGGCAGAACAAACTCATTCTGGGGCTAATGCTAAGATGATACTTGGCAGTGCAGCACTCGCTGCTAACAAGCGGTGCAGTAGAGACTCGAACCCACGTCTTCCAATTCCACTGCAGTTCATTGCTCTTTATGCCAGGAAAAGGTCCCAAACTAAATCTACTTGCAAAAAGAAAGGGGCAGATGGATGTGGTAGACGCCAGTGTACTGGAATTTGGAGCTGGTTGACGGAGGAAAGCTAAATAAATGTCAAAGAGGCTTTGGGCTGAGTCCTAAAACAGGAAAGGGAGAGACAGTTCTCACCCAGGACTTCATGAATGAAGCTATGTGGGCGATTAGACGCAAACCTTGAGAATGAAACTTCCCTTCCGTAACAGTCTCTACCCCAGCCGCCTTCAGTTTTACGTGCTTTACCGCTGGCTCTCCTGTCCTTTTTTCCCAGTACTTCGGTCTTTGAGCTCAGATCTCCTACCTCTCTCTGTCCTTGGAACTGAGACTCGAGTAGTCACTGCTCCCTTTGTTGTTCAAATCCTTGTATCATATGGCATCTAGAGCAGCATTTTCCCAACCTTTTTACAACCAGTCAAAAACTTGAATCCTGTTCGTTGACAGAGATGGCCACTTGCATTTTTAAGGCTGTGAGTTTTTGTCTTTACTTAGGTTTTATGAACAAGTTGTAACTTCCTCTTGTGTATTCCATTCAGTTGTCCTGGCATCTCTGAATTAGGCCAAAGGGCATTTGACTGACCTTGCACTTGCTAACTTGAGTCAATTAAATTGCTTTTCCAAAGATGAAACAAAGAGCAGATATAATTAGAATTTCCTTAGGATGTTGTTATAAGGCCTTATCATTATTTGAATGTTTCTGTAACTTGCCTAAGATTAAATAATTAAAAATAAAGTGCCTGCCATTTCACGTTATGAAATGATAACTGTTAATGAATTATATAACTTATAAATGAAACAGTAATTGTTAGAGACATTGCAGCATTTTACTGTGAGTTCCTCCTGCCTATTTGTCTTCAAAGTGAAGTAAATATGCTTTAAAAAACAAATCATTTTGGATTTTGGATAGAGATAAGCAAATAAAATCAATATAAGATAACTAGATCATAGGTTGTATTTTTAAATGCATACAGCTCCTGCTATCGTTTCATAAGGAAATTAATATTAAATCTCTTTTGAAAAATGTGCTTAAAATTTAACTTTATAGCATATAAGCCTATGTAAAGTGACAGTGAAGACAATGTTCATTTCATCAGAGTGATCTCTTTTCATACTAGTAATCTACATTCTATAACTCTGAAGGAAACAGATACGTACATATTTTTACTCATTCTTTTTTTAAAAATATGTAACCCTTCATGAATTTGCGTGTCATCCTTGTGTAAGGGCCAGGCTAATCTTCTCTATGTCATTTCAATTTTAGTATACATGCTGCCAAAGTGAGCACTACATATATATTATTAGAGGTTAGTATTTGATCCTTCCAAGTGTAACAGGCAAAAATTAATTTTTTGGAAATGATCAATTTCAATTATGAAATACTATGAAAACAACATAAACATACTAACATGATTAAGTCAGTAAATTGCTGAATATGGAAACTGACTTATCAGACATACTTGTTTTAAAACTTTAACCCATAAATTATCATCTTCAAGTGGAGACATTTTGTAAACTTACTTCTCTTCTTTCCCATGTAGTTTTCTGTTACCAACTTGATTTCTAAGATTAGCACTCAAATTAAAACCAATTTGCAGCCCCTAATTATTTTGTAGTGGATCAATTAGTGGTTACACAGTAGATAACTATGTTGAGAGAAATTCTTGGGCTTATCAGGGTCCACAGAAAGGATCTGTTTGATTTCTGATGTCTGTCCTACATGTGGGTGGAGAGAGCAGCTTTGTACATATTTGATATCCTTGATGTCTGGGCTCCAAAGTCCTGAAGACTACTCCCACCAAAGTGATAGCTTAAAAGCTGTATCTGGTACATCATACAATGTTAAGAACCAGCATTCTGTGGGAATATTTCAGGACAATTAAAATATGGCAGTTATGCAAGTAGCACCTCTGCTTCTGGTATGCCTCTCTTTGATAAGGGAAAGAAAAATGTCTGTGGGTAACTTTCTAAAGAAGTAATACAGCTGCATCAAGTTTTAGAAATAGTGGTATGTGTTTTGCTTGTCTTGCTTAATGGAACTTTTAATATGGCATGATGCTGTGTGTTCAAAGCACCAGAGTGCAAGAAAATGTGTATGTCATCTTACTTTTGACAAATTCAGCAAGCAAAGAGAGTAGTAATAATCACTACCTCAAAACTTCCCCATTACCTAATTAATGATCAAGAGGGCCTTTTATAGATATTGTGGACTTTGTATTTTTAAGTGTGGGGTGTGATTTCTGTGTGAGAGTGAGGCAATCTCAAAGTGTACTACCTGGGCTACTGAAATAATTTCAAGATCTCAGGGGCTTTTGTGTAAACGATGCTGAAACTTGATACTTGAAAGTATACTTGAAAGTTTCAAGTAAACTTGAAACTTGATACTATATATGAAATACTCTATACCCAATCAGAGTTAACATCTCTCTCTCCCTCTATGTATCTGTCTATCTCTCTTTGTTTCTCACTCTTTTTCCCCTCTGTATCCATCTACACATGTACACACAGTTTGACTAGAAATATACGGAAGTGGTGGAATGCTTTTATACAGATAGATAAAGACAGAGATATATATGTCACATTATATATGTCACTTCAAAAGATTATTGAAAAACAAATATGTTACTTGAACGTATTTCTGCCAATCCTATGTAAGTATAAGAGTGTGTGGAAATCTTGGTTGTTTTTTGTTTTGCTTTATTTTTAGATTGAGTTATGTGAAATTTTATCTCTTCACATTGTTTACCAAAAGGGATCAAAAGGAATATTTTTTAAAAAAACCCTTATTCTAGTGACTAGAATGGGCAAGTAAAAGAAAATCTCACCATAAATCATAATTAAAATGATAGCTTTTTAAATATTGGCACAACTACAATGATTTTTTTTTTTTTTTCCTTTTAAGTAAATGTTTACAGTCTGGAAGACAATCAGATGTCTCCTACATTGTTATTATTATGATAATTCTATTTGTGATTCCTAAATTCTTGACAGCACTGTGTCAAAATAAGCCAGTATGTAGCCTCAATAACTTTATTTTTAAGGCTTAAATGTTTCCTTAAGAAGTAAAATTGTCTTTGTGATACTATCTTAGAATTCCTATGCTATAACAATAATGATCCAAGGATAATTTTTGTTTTTAACAGATTTTAGACTTTATGGGATTGAAGGTGAATGATGAAAAGTGAGATAACATTTTGGGGAAAAAAATCTGCTTTGTAAACAGACATTAGAAGATATATTTAAATTGGTTTTTGGAGTCCAACAAATTCTCAGTGCTTGAATATCTTCGTATAACATTTACCCACTAATCAAAAACCCAATTGTTGGAGGCTTGTCCTTTTAGTTTTATGGCTTCATTTACTAGGATGACACAATTTAATTTACAGTTGTATGACTTAAAATTAATAACTGAAAATGTACAACAAAACCATTAAAACATCTTTTAGAAATTTGTATCCCTTTGCAAAGAGAAAAAAGAATCTGCAATTACGATTTTAGTATCAAGTCTTTAAGACCAAATTAGAGTTGAAACTATTAAGCTAAGCTAAACTGTTACATTAGAGTTGAAACTATTAAAACCAAGTAATTTAAAACAATGGCTAGTGGCTCTATCCTCTTTGCTCTCTTCTTATAGTGTTTATATCTCCTATGGAAGTGCACGTACCCTATCTGTTTACAGAACTGTCTTCCTGACTCACATCTTAGCACCTCAGTGCCACACCTTGCCAGGTATACAGAAGCCCTTTCATAATTATGTGTCTAATGAACAAATGGTTAATGAACAGTAACTACTCTGTGCTAACCTTGCAACTTCCATTTAGGTTTCAAAAATGATAAAGAAGATTGCTTCCACATTTTGTCAATCTTTAAATAACTCTCTCCGTTTTGAAGCTCCTATAAATACATTCAAAATTAATTTTAGAAACATCATTCGTCTCATAATTTTCTTCAACTCAAAACACCCAATACACTGGTTAAAGGTAAAAGAATAGAACCCAGTGATACTCTTTTTTCCTTTTCAAGTCACACTTCATGTGAAAGAGTCCTGTATTTCCCTTTCTTTCTTTTTTTGTATAGTACTAATACCAGTGAAATATTCAGGTCTGAACAAATCTACAAATATTTATTCTAAATTTATTTCTGAAATGTGACTAAATCTGACCATAGTATAAAACAGAAAAGAACACAAATCTACAAATATTTATTCTAAATTTATTTCTGAAATGTGACTAAATCTGACCATAGTATAAAACAGAAAAGAACAAGATCTGACATATTGAAAGGATTCAAAGAAATATTAATCTAGACTTGAGACCAAATAAAATGAACTAGTGACTAAACCAGTTGACACATCATGGACATGCTTTCTGTGTACCATTTATTTTCATTCCAATGATACAAAGTTATCCTTTGTAAAATCACTGTAATATTCAAGAATCAGCAAGTATAGAGTTGCAGTTTTGCAAGATGAAAGAATTCTTGAGATTGGTTGCACAAAATGAATATACTTAACAATACTGTAATGGCTAAGATGGTACATTTTATGTTATGAATGTTTTACCATAATGAAAAATAATAAAAAAAAGAATCAGCAAGAAAAAAGTGAGAGGATACCTTGAGTTCATAAGTTCAAATATGAAGCAAAGTTTTCATAAATTCAGGATGTTATTTTTAAGGGACAAAAAAGAATACTCAATTCAGTATTTTTGCTACCAGTGATTAAAAACAAAAACAAACAAAACAAAAAACAAACAATAAAAAACAAAACAAAAAAACAAAAAACAAAACAAAAACAAACAAAAAAATGTGAAGAAAGTGTCAAATTTCCTGACAGCTACAGTGTTTTATTTTTGCTATTCATATATTCATTTATTTAGGACTTCATGATTCCAGGTCGATGACCGACTATCATTTGGCCTGTGCATGGCGCATTTTGATTTATTTACTAACTTACATTACTTAGTTGTTTTTAATTATGTAGTAAACACTTGAAAATGCACCATCCAGAACAAAAGCTAAAATCTGTTAAATAACCTGTTTATTACCGCCAGTATAATCTTTTTATCAGTCTTGGATAACCATCTTTCTGAGTCCTGTATTCATCACTCTGTTGCTTTTCTTTTTACATATTTATTGTATCTACATATATACCTAAAAAGTGTCTTTTATCTTAGTTGTTTTAAACATTATTCTATGGAGATCATGCTGTTTGTCATTTTGGGGAATATACTTTTTTCACCTAATAATGAATTGCTAAGGTCCATTCATATTGCTCTTCATTGCTGTAGTCCATTCATGTTTTATTGCTGGCTACTATTCAAAATTATGTGAAAGTATAATTGCAGTGATTTAAAGCATTCTTTATAAATAGCCTCTTTAGGTCTTCATTGTGAACCACATCCAGGTTAGCTGGTCACCTGAGCCTGCTGTTGGCGCTCAACGACCCTATCTATGTACACCCTTTGATTGTAATTTGTAGTTGTTAAAATGTGCTCTAAATGAACAACCTTACTTCATTTAAAAATCTCAGTAATTTAATCGTATTTGTCTGTTCAGAGACTGTAAGTGCTAGTCTATGTTCTTCTTTATTCAGAGACATAAAACCCTAAAATTTCACTATGAGGATAATATCATATAAACATTAGTGACTTCTAAATCATTTGTTCATTCCAGGTTTAACAAGTCTCTTTCAGTGTATTCCCTCAGGATATTTTCCTTTTTCCCCACCTATTAAAATATTTTCTGCTAACATTGGTGAAAAACATAATAAAGGTTTGTCAGGAACTCTTGGAACATATAAGCTACTAAGAGCTTGACTTTCTTGTTTCTTCTTGTCTATAGCTTAACAAAGAGCATTTTTTTCTGTAAGCTAAAGGAGTAATGCAACTGTTTGGGGCCTTATTCTGAAAAACTTCCTGGAAGAATTTCTAAAATTTGTTAAAAAACAAAAAACTATTTGTGATAAGTTCAAGACTGATAAAGCATGATTAAAAGTGACCAATCAAGGAGCCTTCTGCCTTTGTCCTTAATGTATTTGCCCAAATGATATTTATTATGTAGTGGTTGAGACCCTCCCAGTTCAAGGGGCAGACTTTGGGTCATATTTTGGCTCTGCTGCGAACCAGCTTCATGGCCCTTGACTTGTTTAATGACTGTATGAAGAAATTTTCTGACCTGAAAACGGGGAGAGTAAGTACAGCTATCTCATAGGGTCATTGTGAGATTGAAATAAGATAATGCTTATTGTCTTACTTAATGTTTAACTAAATGACAGGTGCATCTCAGCTCTATCTGTGTTAAATATTGTCAACAAGTCCACACTGGTCTTTGACTTGGAGTGATAATTTATGCTTGTGACAAAGAGCTGTTTCTCACACCTCATTGTGTGTGTTTATAATGCACTACCAGTCCGAGAAGACACAGAAAAACAGGGTAAAAAGAATCTCTTACCTAAGCAAATGCTAACCTGAAATTCCGTTGACGTCACAATAGGAAGTTATGGCCTACTCAACATGATTTATCTATTATTAAATACATTTTAAAAGAAATTAGAAGATTAACAAGTGGATGATTCTGCCCAGTGTTTTCTTATAATCTTTTAAGGGTGGCTTTGGAAAATATTTAAATCTCAAAATTCCTACATCCTATCTAACAGCATGCTTTTGTCTTGATAGCCACTCTTTAATTTCACACACTCACTCTCCTAATTAGAATTGTGTAGTGTTTTAGATATTCAGATTCTAACACACCTTGAAATGTTTTACAGATTTATTGGCCTGCTGCAAAGGAACGGGTGGAATTGTGTAAATTAGCTGGGAAAGATGCCAATGTAAGTATGAGACTTTAAAGAACATCTTTGTTAAACTGGTGCTGATATGATAACAAATATTTATATTGGGTTTTATTGAATTAATGGCATTAGTATATTATTTTTAAGGCTACACTAATATTCTGTGTAAAGATTAATATGGTACAAAATGTTTCTACCTTGCCAGAAGGAATGACATTGTTCTCAGAAATTTAGAAATACTACCCTTTCCAAAGTGTTAATTCTGACTGTATTTTCTTCACAAAAAAATCTCAGAAATACATTTGAAATATTTAAAAATAAACCATCAGAAAATACTGTATTTCTAGGGTTGTGTGTTTTTCATCTAATGCATATATTTTGTGAAAGTACACAAAATCATCAGTGGTTTTAGCATTACAAACACACACTTGACATCTTAATTTAATTTGGGGTGAAATTAAACTTACAACATCTACAAGAATTCTTGCAAAAGTAGACATTATAGAGCTATTAAGAAAGATTGGTTGAAAATGAATAATACAACATTCTGGAATAAGAACTAGAAATAATTTACTCCAAAATTTATGTAAGAGTAACTATAGGAAATAACTTATAAAGGATAAATAGTGGGGTCCTAGTATAAACTTCTAGTTTAAGCTCCCTTAAGGACCAGAGAAACCCCTTTGACAGGTATAACTGCCCTCATCATCTTTGGGGTGTCTTGTCTGGATTGCTTTTGCACTGTCCAAGCTGTCTTACATGCTTCCCCAAATTGTGTTGCCTTTTTTTATCTCCAGCAATGCTGTGGCTCTAACTGCCTCTTCTCATCTGAATGTTCTGATTCAGGCCAGATGCTCTGTGTTCTGCCCTGACTTCTTGCCCTGTAATGATAGGGAGAATTGCTCTTCTTTGGCGAAAGAAATCACATCCTGGATGGAACTCAAGATGAAAAAGTTGTAACTTTGGGCAAAAGCATGGACATCATGAGGCTTCCTTTGCAGTATCCTGGAATGTTTCCTCTAACCACTATAACCCAGGAGTATTAAACTGAGCAGTGCCCTCATTTTTAATAACAGCAAACAGTATGTGTTGTTTGAAAGCATAATTATATTTAACAATTCTCACTTTATTATTGTGATAAAGGTAAAGCAACACGACGTATGTTGCCTAGTGAACTTAAGGGGAAGCTTAGAAGACTTTATTCACTCATTTGTTCATTCATTTATCCAACAAATATTTATTAAGAGCCTAAATATGTGCATTAATAGTGTATGAAAGCGCTCATGGATCTTTTAATCTAATGAGGGATATAGATATTACACAAATGATTCCTTATATGTAGCCACTGTACAGTTGGCCACAGGTTCTAAGTCTATAAATTCAACCAACCGTGCATCAAAAATATTCCAAAAATTCCAGAAAGTTCAAAAAGCAAACTTGAATTTATTGCTTACTGGCAACTATTTACATAGTGTTTACATTGTATTTACAATTCTTTACATAGCATTTACATTGTATTAAGTATTATAAGTAATCTAGAGATAAAGTATATGGGAGGCTGTGTGTTTGCCATTTTATATAAGGGACTTGAGCATCCTCAGATTTTGATAAATGTCAAGGTCCTGGAACCAATCCACCGAGGATACTGAAGGATGACTGTCCTGCAAAACAAAATAATCAAAACAAAGTAAAAGAAAAAAACTTTTGGTTATGCCTCATTCTGTATTCAGTTAGTGTTAAATGTGACTTTTGGGGCACATTTATGTTAGCAGAAATATATCAGAGAGTGTGTGCTTCAAATGCAACAGGAAAAAGTTTTTACATTTATTTTGCTAGAAATGAAAGAGTGTAAACTAATGTAGAATATATTCTTCCTTTCATGTCTCTAATCTCTCCACCCTGTTCAATGTCAGATGCCCTGTGAGCAGGTGCCCCAGTCTGCAAAAGCAACAGTACTTTTTTGAACTCATGGGAAAGAAAGATGCTTTGGTTGTGATTTTTCAAATTTACTTTGTTGCATAACAGTAGAAGCATGTCATAAACAGTGCGAACACTTTTGTGTTTCATCAGTACTGAGTGTAGGATAAGGAGGCAAGTAGGAAAAGGGTGTTTTAAATTTACTCCAACAGAGTAGTGTCAATTTTCCCATGGAACAGGTGAAGGATAAGCACTCAAGGTTAATCAGTGAAGTTTTAATTGTGACAGTTTTCTCATTTCAGTATGTTCACTAATTCCAGTTGTAGAGTAACTCGGTTGCCCCTCTTATCAAGCTAAAACAAAGGGTGATAAACTTTCTTGAAGGTGATATCCTAGACAGTACATAAGACCCAGTATATGGAACCTATTCTTCCAATTCAATTGTATTTGAGAGCTTGTAGTCACCTCTGACTTTAAGTACACTTTAAAGTACACTGTGTACTTTAAGTACACTGTTAACCTAGGATTAGAGATTTAGGGAGCTTCTCTCTTTTTACTGAAGTCTATAAAGTTTGCTGTTGAATTATGTAGGTGTAATGCAAGTCTTTGTTTCCTTCTTTTCAATTTGCCCCTTTAAAATAATACTGTATTTTAGAGTTACTAAGAATAGCTAACATTTTTATAGCACTTACCATGTTCCAGGAACTGCTTTCAAAGCTTTATACCTATAATCTCGTTTAATCCTTACAACAATACGGTATGTTAGATTTTATTTTTATTCCTCATTTTCCAGATGAGAAGACTGAGGCCAGAACGTTTAAATGACTTGCCCAATATAACATACCTAGTAAATATTGAATTGAATCCAGAAGGCTTGCCCCACCATCTATGCTCTTATAATACACTATAATCTACACATCAAGGTCTGAGTTGTATGTGTAAGGTCTACAAACTGTATCCCTCAAATCATTTCTCTCTTCACGATAACCATAATGCAGATCCTCATTTTACAGCATTACATAGATTTTGGCCAACAGAAAACTGAGGCAAGTGTGTGGTTTTATTAACATCTTTTATTGCCTTTGGCATTACCCTCTCTCCTCCCTTCTCTCTAGTAATTTTTACCTACTTCCCAAGAGTGTGTTTTGAATTAACAAGTGTTTGGAAAGACTGTCCCTTTACACAAAGGTACTATATAACTGAAAAATAGTGAATTATTTACCATAATGAAAGTTAGCTCATTGGCGTGGGAAGGGAGTGGAAGGAGAGGAAACAAAAGAGAGCTATTCCACTTTCTTGAGCACAGTCCCCAGTTTAATCCAAGGAAGGGAAGAGGTGACAGGAAGCTATTTGGTTGCATTTTGTGTCTGCTTCAAATATTATTCAAAAGAAAGTCACTAAAGAAATGTCTGGTCCTGCTATAAAAGAGTGGGATAAACTGCTCAGTCCAGGCAAAAGAATGCATGGGGTGTGGGCAGCCTGAGTGGTCGGCTTGACTGTAGAGGCGCACAACCTTGTCAATGGAGACATTACATAGGGTTAAAGGGTCTTCCATCTCTCAAGTTTTCTGATTACATTCTTTTTTTCTTTTTTAAGAACATCTAAAGTAAAACAAAGTGTTCATTGTAGAAAGTTTGCAAATTATATAGAATTCATCTGTAAATAGTTCTTCCCCCATGAATATTACCCAGAGATAGCTGGTGACATTTTGATGTTTATTCTTCTATCTTATCTATTTACTATTTTTCAGAATGAAATCATTGTATACATTGTCCCTTAAAACATTTTTTTTTCACTTCGCAGACTGCCATGAGCATTTTCCCATGTCATTAAATTCCTTTTTTATAACACTACTTTTAATAGCTGCACTGCATTCCTTTATATATTATTTCATCAATCCCCTATTGTTAGAGTTTTGGTAGATATCCAGTTTTTACTATTGTGAATGATGCTGCACATAAAAAGCCTTATATATAAATATTGTGAACATCTTAGGTTATTGAGTACAATTACTGGTCAAAGGATATAAAATCTTTTATATACATTGTAAAATGGCCCCCCAGAAAGTTTATGCTTCTTATACTTTATCCAGCAGTGCATGCTCTTAAGAGGCTATATTTCCCCATACCCTTGCTAATGTTGGATATAACATATAGTTAATGTTTAATACTAATACATTAATGAATGAAATAAATACATTTAATTTTTGCCAACAAAAAGAAAATTATTTTTGTTGTTTTAGCTTGACATTCTTTTTTTTTTTTTTTTTTTTTCGGGACACGGGCCTCTCACTGTTGTGGCCTCTCCCGTTGCGGAGCACAGGCTCTGGACGCACAGGCCCAGTGGCCATGGCTCACGGGCCCAGCCGCTCCGCGGCATGTGGGATCTTCTGGGACTGGGGCACGAACCCGTGTCCCCTGAATCGGCAGGCGGACTCTCAACCACTGCGCCACCAGGGAAGCCCAAGCTTGACATTCTTTAATTACTATAAATGCTAAATATTTTATGTAGTTGTAAAATTAGGATTTATATTCATATATTATTACTTTCTGATCCACTCACATAAAAAATATTCTTTCCTAGTTATCCTACTTGATATATAGATTTTGATAGGCATATCTCTCAATTTTTTTCCCTTTAAAATGTTTTTCTTTGCCTTTCTACCTCAACTGGTTTTGCTCTGTAGAAATCCTCCCCTGTGAGATGTTTCATTTTTAAGAGAGAAATGGGATATTTGGATTTTCATATACTTATTTTGAAGCATTGACAACTTATTAAAATATTTTCAACATTGTAAGACCTAAACAGATATCTTTGCAGACTGAACTCTATCAGAAGTTTCCTAGACAAACGTAAGGTGTAGCACAATGATAGGCATGTGGCGAATGATCACAAAATATTTGAGGATCACAATATTCTGCAAAATATGCTAAACACAAAAACAGACCACATTCTTTTTTTTTTTTAATCTATCAATCTTTTTCTTTTTTTTAGATGTTGGGGGTAGGAATTTATTAATTAATTAATTAATTTTTGCTGTGTTGGGTCTTCGTTTCTGCGCGAGGGCTTTCTCTAGTTGTGGCGAGCGGAGGCCACTCTTCATCGCGGTGCGTGGGCCTCTCACTATCGCGGCCTCTCCCGTTGCGGAGCACAGGCTCCGGACGCACAGGCTTAGCAGTTGTGGCTCAGGGGCCCAGCCGCTCCGTGGCATGTGGGATCTTCCCGGACCAGGGCTCGAACCCGTGTCCCCTGTATCGGCAGGCGGACTCTCAACCACTGCGCCACCAGAGAAGCCCAGACCACATTCTTAATCATAAGTGTCTTTTCATATATAACCTAAATAAATTAAAATTAGTGATTATAAGTCAGTTATCAGAAATACATATAAAGCTGTATTGGATTTAACTGGACTATATGTAACGTTAGAGAATTACAAGTAGTTCTGTTTTGCTAATATTTTTCTAGGTATTAGGGGGAAACAAAAATTCTAAGTGGTGATATATAAACTAATATTTACTTGTCTTTTCTCTAAGTATTGTTTCATATTTGTTTTATTTATTTAATTGTATATCTCTTTAGATATATGTAAGGATGTGGATGAGAGGTAAAAATTGAAATAAATAATCTTACTTGAGAGAATTAGAAAGTTGATACTTGTTTTTAGTTCTCTCTCTCTTTCTTCCAGTGGAGAGTTAGGGAGGTGGGAAGCGTGGGGAAGGAAGGAGAAATTCAGTTCTTTTCCCAGGTTGAGTACGTTACTGGCTGAATTGAATTGTTTGGTGTCATGCCCCAACCCTTGCCATTGTGGGCAATAGCTGATAAATTAGCCAGCTTTCAGGGAAAGTTAAAACAGCTGCTTCTCGAATTTATCTTTCTTTATGCCTCACAGAATTACACCACCATTAATAGCCATGCCGGTCACTAAGTGAATTAAGTCAAGTTAATTATTGCTCATGCTGTTGAAGCAGATCTTGGAAGCTTTATAAATTAAAAGAGAAATCATTGTAAAGGCTTTTGCTTTGCTTCCAGTGTTTGGCTGAAATGTCCACCCCAGGCAAAATTTAAAATGACACCTTCTCTTTTAGAATCTCTGTCCCCGGTTTCTTCCCCTCACTGCCCTGTCATTGCCTCCAGGCTTCCCAGAGAACTGCCCTCCATCAACTTCACCACAGAAAACTTTGAGCAGAACTGACTTTTTTGGTAAACTGTGTCAGATAACTCAGGATACATGGTTCTATTCCATGGCAGCCCAATCTGAGAGAAGAGAGGAATTTCAGAAATACATCCTTGGTGACATCTCACCAAAGTAAAAACTAGCATAATAGGTTACTTTCCAGGGCTGGCTGCGTTTTAATAAAGTAACTCCCAGGAAAGTTAAAGGATGGGAAATGTTTTAGGTGTGATTCAGAGCTTTTTCTTTATCATCACTCAAATTATATCTCCTATGTGTGTAAAACTTCACTCTGGGCCTCATTTGCCTTTTTAAACAGTGCTGTGTCTCTCACAGTCCCTAGTCTTTCTGACTTTATAATTTATAATCTGGAAAGGCAGTTGTTTTATTTCTTTATACAAATATTGATTTCACAATCTTGTAAGATTACTGTGTTACTCGGCTTGGGCTACCATAATAAAATACCATAAACTGGGCTGCTTAAACAACAGATATTTATTTCTCACAGTTCTGAAGGCTGGGAAATCCAAGGTCAAAGTGCAGGCCGACTTGGTCTTTGGTGAAAATTCTCTTTTTGGCTTGCAGGTGGCTATCTTCCTGTGATATCTGCACAGGGCAGAGAGAGTGAGAGCGAGTGCCCTGGTCTCTTCTTAGAAAGGCACTAATCCTATCATGAGGATCTCACTCTCCAAACCTCTTCTAAAGCTAATTACCTCCTAAAGGCCTCACCTCCTAATACCATCACCCTGGGAGGTTTAGGGTTTCAACCCATGCATTTTGGGAGGACACAGATATTCACTCCATAACAATTACCCTCTAAATTCTATGATCCTTTGGTAACACTGAGCTTTTGAAAAAATGGTGAAATCACTGGCAGTGAGTGAATCCCACCTTACTCCAGGCATATAACTCTACTCTTGCCCTCCTTGTGTACTGTCCCATGTGTAGATTCCACCCTGCATAAATCTCTTCATGGGGAAAAGACCAATAAATAAAAGTCCCTTCAGTGAGCATGAGTGAGCAAAATGAAAGCTAGAGAATATTAAAATCTCTTACCCTAGCAGTGAAGCCATCATTGCAATTTATCTGCTGATTGCATATATTTTTCCTCTTTTTTTTGCCTTGGCTTATCTCATATTACTGTGTCATTCGTTCAAAACCATTAGTAGGGCATATTTACTCTCTGAATTAGGTTTTCATTTGCGATTGTCTAGCATGATGTAAAAGAACATGAAGCTAGTTCTCTGTGGTGCCTTTGTGTCAATAGAAAATAAATTCTCTTCATCAAACACCTTGACGGAAGGGTGGAAAACACAGAATATGATTTTGTTAAGTAAGATTATCTGACAGAAAATTGTCTTAATGAATATAAAATTTTCCTTTCTTAGGAGGCTACGTATAATAATTATATGAGAACATATACTAAACATATGAAAATATTCAAGGTAACAAAGATGTCTACAGTGTGATTTGCACTTCCTCAGATAGGACTTTTTTCACAGCATACAACCTGTGTAACCATATGCAGTGGCCCTTCTGCTTATACAAAGTGCCCACTCTTCCTACCTGATAAAGAAACATCCTTCCCTTGCGTGGTTAACTGAGGGGTTGGAACTGTCCTTTCATATAGTCTTAAGCAACTTCTTTGTTTATAAGGAAGCAGAGAGCAGAAAACTCAATAAGTTAGTTCTTTATAACATTTTTCTGTAGTAGAATGTGCAGATTTTATTCACTGGGATCTACAAATTCTTGAGACATAAGATTGCCAGGCTAGCTGGACAGAGGAAGAACTAGGTACTAGGAACTCTGTACCACAGATATGGAGACATAGCTATTCATTCTAAAATCAGAACAGCCACTGGGATATTGATTATTCTGTATAGATCAAAATCAGAGTAAGTGATAAACAATTATTAAATGTTATATTCTTTAATTTAGTCCACATAACAATCATAATCCTATCAGCTAAGTTGTTGTCTGCCTTTTAAAAATTTTACTTAATTTTAAAAATCATCCTACCAGTTAGGTCATTATCTTTTTTATTTTTTAATACCCTCCTCCTAACGACCCTAACAACAACAGTGACCTGACAGGTGAAGGACCCGTGGCCACTCAGGCAGAGAGAAAATGGACTTTTTCTCTGAATCTCAGTCGTTTCGTAGATTTCCAACCTCCTTGGTAAACACCTGCCCACCTCCTGGGTAAAGTTGATCTAGAATAAAAGTAGACTACTGCCCAGTGTTTCCTCAGGAGTCTTTGGGCCCAGGAATCATGAAGCCATGGTTAACAAATTATTGCCATTAATTATGTAAAGAGAAGGGATGACTTACAGAAGATGAATTGAAAATAATATATAATAACAAGAATGACTACTCTGAAAAACTGAGTCACTATTTACAAGTAATTGGGGGATAGAAAATAATTAAGTTATAAAGATATACATTGGAAAGAAATATTTTTAGGCCTAAACATTTGCAAAAGAGGCAGAAATACGTCTCTTAAAATTTTGACTTGGTGTAAAAAAATATTTATGGAAAAAACAGAAGAGATTCTTGAAATAAGCAGGAATTAAGGTAAGTCTTAAAGGCTCTGTAACATTGAAAATAAATGGAAATAAAGTGGTAGGCAATTCCGGAAAATAAGAACGGGCTAATATATAGGAAGACACATACGTGTTGAGTGTTTTGTTTAGCGTAGCTGAGACAGTTGAAGTTGCACACAGTAGGTTCTATATGGGATAGACAATGTGGGAACATCAGAGCATGATGGGTTTGGTTCTGTAGGAAATCCTTGAAAGAAAGTATGGATACCTCATTCACATTATGTTCATTCTCTAGGCCCCATTGAGTCCCACTATAGAGATGTGCATTCTAGCACTGTGATTAGTTCAAAACCTTATTCAAAAAAACTTCAGTCACTCATTAAAGCCATAGTTTCTAATTTGTTTTGCCTCCTTTGCTAAGTCAGGTGTTAAACATTTCTCATAAGTCTTTTTTATTTTAGTATTTATTTTTGATAATTAATCTACTTGGGAAACAGGTGGTGTGAATGATAATCTTTCAAATACCTGAATTGTATGCTAATGCTTTTATTTTTTTATGCCCAATAGACAGAATGTGCAAATTTCATCCGGGTACTTCAACCCTATAACAAAACTCATGTTTATGTGTGTGGAACTGGAGCATTTCATCCAGTATGTGGATATATTGATCTTGGAATCTACAAGGAGGTAAATATAATGAAATAGCACAAAAACAATTATAATAACTTGTTACTTAATGCCTATGACATAAAATAGTTAGACTTGAATATAAAGATTGAATCGTATTCTGTGTGAACTGAATAAGAACTTATATTCCAAACCACTTTATGGATTGCCATTTTGATTGTACACTTTATCCACCTAATAAAAATTTCTTCATTAAAAGTTTTTTTAGTGATATGATTAAAATAAATGGTATACAGTGTTGAAAGTGCTTGTTTTCTAGGCTCTATGTACAGCTTTATTTTCTCTTGAGTTTCCTTTATAACTAAATCTATTTAGTATGTTGCGGTTGGTAAAAATTTATTTCCCATAAGACCTCGCAACGGAATGATATCTTATAAATAATTTAATTTTTCCCATCCAACAAATTTGACCTGTTACTTATGTTTACAACAGTAGACACTAAATACAGATAATTTTAATGATTTTCTTAAAATTGTATGGATACTTGTTATCACACTGGACTTATTATTTCTGCCAGACCAAAGTGACATAGTGGAAATGTGGGATGTATTAATTAGGAGTAATGTATTCCAGCAATCAATGAGCATTTCAATAAATGAGAAACATTCAGGTTACAATAATTTAATCAACAACTAACACGTTAGAGTACTTTCTTTGTGTCATGGACTGTGCCAGGCACTTTACATGGATTGTTTTTTTAATTTCACAACACCGTTAATGAAGTTGGTACCTTAATAACTTCCAGTTTGCAAGTTAGTAAAAACTGAGTCTCAGTAGAATGAAATACCATGCCTAAGTCACCCAACTAATAAATGGCCTAGCAAGGAATTGAACCAAAGTAGTCTATCGCTAGAGCAAGCATGCCCAACTGAGCTTTAGAATATGTACTCTAAATCATTCCTTTGTGTGGGTTGATGGGTTACACTGTCATCCTTATGTTTATGTATATACTTCTTGTGAATAACCACACATATTTGCAGGGTAATTGGCTGCGTGTTTGAAAGTAAAGTCTGGGCTCATGGTACAGGTTTCTTTACACTGATTTAACTGATTCAAGCAGAGATCAAACCCACAACTGTGGCTGGATAAATTTTTCTCTCTAACCAACTTGTCTAACCAGCCCAGACTCATGGTTTGAAAGTAAAGCAACCCTGATAGTTAAATCTCTGAACCACTAGGAGACTTGGCAACTTGAATCCATCATACTTTGTTGCCAGTGTAATGTTCTCTTGCCTAGCTTTGATGAAGGGTAATATGTAACAGTGGCTTATAGCATAGGCTGCAATTACATGAGATAGCCCCACATCTTGGATGTGTTTTGAGGCCTGGGGCTAAAAGCCAAACTCACAACCTGCTGAGGGATGCAAATAGTGTTCATTAACTCCTAAAAGTCACAAATGCTGAAAGGGAATATAGAAGGAGCTAATTACTTAGCTTGAGACTGTCAGAAAGCCCAGGGGCAGTCAGATTTACAAGTTCTGTGAATAAGACAATTATGAGTGAACAGGGATATTGAGCCTTGTGAGTTTTCCACTAGTCAGGAGTACAGGTAATTGTATGGCAGCCCTGCTTGAAGATCGTTCTCTTCTAAAATGAATTATTAGTCCCAGGATTCACTGTCCATTCAGAGGGAAGGCACTTCCATCTTCAAATAGATAAGATTGCTTCTCAGGTGGCTGGGAACAGGGAAGAGCAACAGATAACAGGGATGGAGGAGAGAAGTGTGCGAAGCCCTCTTCCTGGGGACCACTGTTTTGTGTGCCTGGGGCAACGGGAAGAAAGGGGAAACAGCTAAAATAAATCCCAGATTTCTATCTTTGGCAGTGAGTTGGAGAGGGGTGTTATTTGTTGAGATGAGAAGAGTAACAGATTTGTGGGGGAAATCGTGAGTTAGTTTTGTACATTCTGCATTTGAGAAATGTTCCGTAGGTCATACCAAGTGGGCGGTTGGATTCAGATTTCAGGATAGAAGTCAGGGCTGTTGACAACAACTAAGAGCTAAACATGAGGAGCCAGAGTTTGAATTATGGCTCGGATCGTTTACCATGGCTCCACGGTCTTCTGCATAAACTCTCTAAGCTTCTGTTTATTCAGCAAAATGATGACAATAATAATAGTAACTCAGAGTTATTTTAAGAATAAAATGAGAAAATGATTGTGCATAGGCTTCGGTATAGCCCTTGCTCTATTCCAGTCACTTAATTCGCAGCCGTATTAGGCAACAAGAACACAGAAAGGCAGAGACAAGTATTTCAAAAGTATGTATATAAACTTTATTTCAGAATAGTGTCTGCAGTCTCTATCTATCTATCTATCTATCTATCTACCTATGTATCTACTCTGCAATACTGGGGGTGCCTGATAGTTGTTTAATAATTATATTGGAAGTATGTTCTTTCCTCTGGAATCTCCCTTCTGCTGCAAATCTCATATTTAAATATTAATAGTATTAATAATATTAATAATAATTTTTCCTAATGTGATAGTTAAACATTTCCTATTCTTATCTTCTTATGTCTTTACTTCAACAGTATTTCTCTGTGTGCAGTTTAGACAGGTACTTTTTTGCATGATTAATTAGGCTTAAGGAATTTAATGGGGAAAATCTTATAAAATTGAAGTTGTCTCAAAAAAAGTGTCATGTCATTCAGTTTACCTCAGGAAGTCCATTTAATCAGCCATTATTTTTTTACATCATTTTCCTGTTGGTATCCTTGACTCTGGCTCAAGGAAACTTGCTTTCCTGCTGTCTCCTTTCTCCAGGAGATTATAAGGGAGACCTTGTCCTTAGCCTCCGCAAATACCAATTCTATGGGCTTATCTTGAGAATTTAATGAAATGCTGCGTTTTGACAACAGAAGTCTGTACAATTATAAGGGTTTATCTAGGACTTTGTATCAACTATGACATTCTCCCAGATGTTTTCTTGGTTTTTCTTTTTTAGCTTTTCACTATAATCTTCTGGCACACCAGGATTCAGTTTACTTTTTCCCTTTACAACATCCCATTATAGGCTTTAGAGTCAACAGTTCTGTTTGACCTGTGGCGAATAATGTGCCCTTAATATTTAAACATTCTTAAGAGCCGTGATCTGTAGGTGTTTTTCCCTGACATATCTCTAGCCCCATCCACAGTTGGGAAACATGCCCTAAATGTGTTCTCACTGGACTTTTTTCATGCCTAGGCGCCACTATCACAACTTGTCATTAGCTGAACTGTTCTAACTAAACATACTTGGGCTTGATCATGTTACATGGTCATGGTGAGTCTATACATTAATTTCAACACATTTCTAAATCCATGAGTTTGAAATCCTGAGACTAGATTAGTTAAGAACATGAACTTTGGAGACAGCCCTGAGTTCAAGCTACTGCTTTGCCTCTTATTCACTATGTGATGCTGAACAAGATACTTACCCCCTTTTATGCTCAATATTCCTCTTGTAAAGCTGGAATTAAAGTAGCTACCTCTTGAGGTTAGTGGTGAAGATTCAATGAGACAATGTACATCAAGTTCCTGGCCCATGGTTAGTATGTATTAATTGTTAAGTACCATTACTCTTAGTATTAAAGTGTATTTACTTAAAACTATAAAATGGCAAATGTTAATCATGCTGTTTAAATTGGTATTACTATTTTTTAATAAGGCGGTAATTACTGTTGATCCTGTTAATAAGAAAAAGATCTGAAATGACACATCATACAATAATAATAATCCAAATATTTCCTCTATCCGTTTTGCTTCTTTACTTGCTTTCTAGGTAAGTGGCACTGAATGATCCCTTTTAATTGCATGTGTGCTCTGATATAACTGTAGATATGCCATCTAGAGAGAATATCTGAAATGCTGAATTTCTCTAACTAGTACATTTGCAGCCTGAGTCATCAGTCTTTTTGCTGGATGACAGTGTTGTCATTGTTATGAAACACTCAAGCTCATGGGGCCATATTCATTATACATTCATATTTTTCTTGGAAAGTTCAACTTAAGATGTTTTTTTTCCCTGAATGTTAAAAGTCTGCCAATGCCATTCTGTCTGTGGCCACTATTATAAAAATAGATGTTTCAGCCAAAATAACTATGTGGCTTTAATGTGCATAGTGTTTTCGTAATAGTGAAAATACTACAACAGGATTTTTTTTGCCCACATGTATCAACAGCTCTGAAAATGAACTGCCTGCCTTACAACGCTTTTAAGTCACTAAAATTACAAAATATCACGAAGCTTCAGTAATTTGGTATAGTTGTAGATGCTTAGGTAGATAGACCATAACAGTTATGAAAGTATAATTATTATAGTAAATTTATTCCTTAGAGGAGGAACTTGGCTTATTAGGCTCAATAAATTAGTTATTAGGCTTAAGAAGTAGGCGTGTTTGATGGTGATTTCGATTATGATAGTGGTCCAGGCTAAATGAATCGATGAGGATATTGCTACTTCCGGTTGAAAAATTCATTCATTATTATCATCATTACTTTGGGCAAAGGGAGACCAAAACATGGGAACTGAGTCTTGCTAGAAATAATATTTGTGGAAGAGTTAAGAAGCACAGCATGATGTGCGTGCTGTATGCTCAGTTTCTGTTGAATTAATGAATTAGAATTTCGTTCTTATCTCCTACGTTCTTGCTGATTAGGATATTTTTAAAAAAATCTCACTTGTGTTAATATTTCTCATAACAGGAAGTTATGTTCAAACTAGACACACATCATTTGGAGTCTGGCAGACTGAAATGTCCTTTTGATCCTCAGCAGCCTTTTGCTTCAGTAATGACAGGTAAGATCCGTGATGGATAGTTCTAGCTTTTAGGTGTTTTTCTAAAAAGGTGTGTGTCGATTCAACCACATTTTCTCAATGAGTTAAAGATTATTTTGGATTAACCGTCCACTGGCTGTTTGGTTGTAGTTTTTTAGTGTCATGTCTCTCTATACTTAGCTCCTTATCCATAAAGTGAGGCTCCAGTAATCCCTAACGTCAGCACAGTTACATTTTAAATGAACTTCAGGTTGAATTCTTTTTAATACAAATGACACACACGCAATTGTGCTATAATTCTACATGTAGCTGTCCCAGATTTTCTTATCTTTAGCGATGCCCCATTTGGTTCACTAAGGCAGTTAAATTGAGCAATTCCTTGAACATAATATGTTACAAAATATGTTGAAGATGTGAGTTTGGGGATTAATAATAAGACGTAAGTGGATAAATGAATAAAACAAATAAATCAAACTGTAGAATGCAGATAAAAGAATGGTATAACACCTCTCACCCCAGTTTCACCATAACCTGATTACATTAATGGCAATGTGAAATTTTTGCTAGCACATTCAGTCTTCTCTTGCTTTGTATACATCTTAAATTCTCTTATGGGAGGACTGTCCTGTTTAAAGAAGGCAGTACTGTGTGGTCTGAAGTCTTTTCTGAGGAATGTCGGCATGACCTCTGAATTTCAACCATTATAAGGGCTTCTTTTGTCTTGGTTTGGTTCATGACTTCAGTCTCTTTTTATTTAACTTGTCCATCAGATGTCTGAATAGACTATCAGAGTGACGCCCCATGACATTTTAATTTTCACTTAGCGAGAACTAATGCTCTTCCTTTGAAGTGAAAGTGTGTGTGTTTTTTGAAAATTATGTGACTAATGTTCAGTCATTATCCTCAGAAAATGAGATTGATGATTTGTGATTCTGATCTGTCAAGTGGGGTTGACACATCCTTAATAAAAAACAATAGATTGTAGGTGTTGGTGACCCCTCGTAGGAACCTCTGAGTAATTTAAATACAAAGAAGACAGTTTTAAAGTCTGGATACACAGATCCAACTTTTATGTTGAAATACACCATTTTTTCTGGCAAAATGTTTGAATATTTGTAGTTTTATGTTTCAAATTGATGGTGTGTTTTTATTCTTACCAAACTTTTTTCATAATGTCTTTATTGATGTTGTTATTGTTATTCTTCTACTTTTTAAAACTTGCCCCACAATGAAATACTGCCTTCCACCATATATACTTAAGAGATGGAATCAGTACCATGTCTACATTTACTTTACATAACTGGATTTCTCTCTTTTTTTGGGGGGGGGGGTGGTTTCTCTCTTTTATATGTATGTGTGTGTGTTTCCCCCTTTTGAAAGTCGACTATTGTCATGAGTATTTAGGTTGGTTGTCTCAGGTAGTTCAGGAAAAGTCTTATTTCAGTGGATGTAATCGGAGGATTTTGAAAGTATCTGAATCACTTATGCAAAGGCAGAATTTTCAAGATATGTTTCTGAGGAAAATTGAACTTTAGTGATAAAACAGTGTCTGTAGTTGTTCTTCTATTTAGGCATTTAAAAAATCTAAATGCTCTGTAGAGATTAGCTGTTTTTTAAATTTTAGTCTATTAAGTGTAACCCCAAGTAGTTGAATATAAAGATTTCTTGAAACAGAGGCTTAGCTCTCAAAGGGGTAATGCATGCTATTGTAGGGACCGTATTCTTCCTGCCTCAGGCCGCTCTCCCACTACATGCTAACCAGCATTAGGGAACATGGACCACCATTCCCCTCTTTTCCAACCCCCATCCTTTTCTCCCCCTCCTCTCCCTTCTATCCTTTCTTCCTCTCCTCTCCCCCATCTTCCTCTCCTCCCCTTTCCCTTCTTCCTCATTTCTTTCCTCCCTCCTCCCCCTTCTCCACCTCTTTCTACCTCTCTAACCCCCTTTCTCCTCTTTTCTTCTCTTCTCTCTCTCTCCTTCTGTCTCTGGTAAACATGGATATTCACTTTACATAAATAACAGGACAGAGAAGTTTGGTATGCAGTAATGGCAACATCTTTCCTTTTTCAGAAATGCCTGTTTATCAGAGCTATTAGAGACATGATTAGCTACAAGGAATGCAACATGTTATAATTACAAAGTATGACTTCAGTGCTGAAAGCTCCCTTTCAGCAGAGGTTAGGCAAAGAAAAGTTGTGGTCACTGAGGTTGTGTCGGTTAAGTAAATACTAATTACACAATTCATTCCTCATTATGGCGTTTACTTTCTAAATATTTTTTTTGCGTTATTACAAAGAGAGACTCCTAATTATGATATGTCCTTGAATTATTTGTGGGGAGAAGGGAAAGAAGAGGAACTTATTCATAACAGAAGCTAAATGCATGTGCAATTATTAATTCGGAAGACACCGGCCTTTTTTATATTCAAGTAGTAGTTAGCATCGGCTTACCAAAGTTCACTGAGTTATCTTTTCTTCAACTAAGCAGATTTTTCAAAATCTGAAGGGGAAATTTATGAAACAATATATTTCTGATGTTAAGCAATAGACATCATTGGTTTCATGCTGTGAAATTAGCCTATTGTCAGCCGTGTCTGCTGGTAAACTCTTAGAAGTCCTGAGTATTCGTTTCTCCCTTGCAGATGAGTACCTCTACTCTGGAACAGCTTCTGATTTCCTTGGCAAGGACACTGCATTCACGCGGTCCCTTGGGCCTACTCACGACCACCATTACATCAGAACTGATATTTCGGAGCACCACTGGCTCAATGGTTAGTGATTTTCACACTTTTGATCGTTTTGCCTTTGCTTTTGGGTAGATAAGAAACTCATGATTATTCATTCAGATGTGTTTTGGAAGTGATTTAGCTCAACATATAAAATACATTTGAAATAGTTCCTCAGTGTGTCCGACAAATCTCCAGAACCTACTGTGTATATAATAACAGTTGACATTTATTGTGTGTGTGTGCTATTGTCCTTGACATTGTTCCATGCGCTACTTTTTTAAAATATTCACAATGATGTAATATGAGAGATGTGTTATTATTATTATGTGCTTTTTTTTTCTTTTTTTCTTTTTTTTTTTTTGCTGTATGCGTGCCTCTCACTGTTGTGGCCTCTCCCGTTGCGGAGCACAGGCTCCGGACATGCAGGCTCAGCGGCCGTGGCTCACGGGCCCAGCGGCTCTGCGGCATGTGGGATCTTCCTGGACCTGGGCATGAACCCGCGTCCCCTGCATCGGCAGGCGGACTCTCAACCACTGCGCCACCAGGGAAGCCCTGTGCTTTTTAAAGATGAATAAACTGAGGTAGAGAGAAGTGGAGTAATTTGGTCAAGGTCTTACAACTTGTCAGTTGCAGAGCTGGGATTCAAGTTGGCAATCTTTCTCCTGCTATCTGTTTTTTAATGACTAAGCCAAATACTGTCTGTGAGCATAATAGAAAGGGGTTATTGTAATGCTAACTTCTTTTATTTAAAAAATAATTTCTATTTTGGTTAAAACATGTCCCTCCAAAAATTTAAGCATATTGATATTGACATGAGTTTGTCTGATTACTTTTGTGTTTAGCGGTCATACAGTATTCCGAATTTTCAACAACAACAAAAAGACTTCCTAAATGAATTTATTTAATGGAAGGAATAGTGAAAGCCTTTTTTTTTTCTTTTGCCCCACTGCTTTACAACAGGTCAGGTTTTATCATGATTTTTTAAAGTTTTCTGATTAACATAGGAATTTATTTCACCGCATGGCACACAGCATTTCTCATTCCCCCTATAAATATTGGGTTTTAGTGGAGGAGGCCTGGGTAGAGATTTCCTAGGGGCTATCTCTGTATCTCTCAGTATCATTCAAGCAGTGACAACATAAACAAAAGGGAAAAACACTTCTAAAACATTTCTTTAGTCAAAACCTCCAGATCCATTTGTTTACACAACAGTGTGATCTCTGTTGACCAAAAGAGAACCCTATTAACAGAGTAAACAAATTTAGAATATCCCCAACTAAGTGATTACTGTTCACTTCTTAACACTTGTGCAAGGCAGGCTGATCTTGTGAATATTGTGAAGGTTTCGTGGGAATTACTTGGTTTGAGAGTGACTCCATAGATTTTACCAGTAGAAAAGCTCAGTTATCTGTTTAGGTAACAAGATATTATGGATTTATTTTATTTTTTTTAAAGAGTTTGCTGTTTTGAAGAATGTTCACTCTTCTTTCTTAATTAATTTATTATTTATTTATTTATTTTGGCTGCATTGGGTCTTCGTTGCTGTGCGCGGGCGTCCTCTCGTTGCGGTGAGCGGGGGCTACTCTTCGTCGTGGTGCGCGGGCTTCTCACTGTGGTGGCTTCTCTTGCCGCGAAGCATGGGCTCTAGGTGCACGAACTGCAGTAGTTGTGGCTCACGGGCTCTAGAGTGCAGGCTCAGTAGTTGTGGCGCACGGGCTTAGCTTCTCTGCGGCACGTGGGATCTTCCTGGACCAGTGCTTGAACCTGTGTCCCCTGCGTTGGCAGGCAGATTTTTAGCCACTGTGCCACCAGGGAAGTCCTGATATTATGGCTTTAAAATGAAGTATAGATTGCATTTCCCAGGCTTGGGATGGCAAACATCATCATGTTGCCACTCATTTAAGAGATTAGTCTATTTTTTCCTTACCTGTGACATGTCCAAAAGAAGTCAACAGTATTGCTAAAACAGTAAATGCGGTAAATATTTATTCAACTATTATTTGCCTAACATGCTGTTCTTAGTGCTGTGTGAAGAGAATTACAAAGTAAGAAACCTTTGCGCTGGTTTAGCATTCTCTTAATAAACAACTTTTAAGGGCCTGTGGCATACTGAATGCTCTTCTGTCCACTGGGCCTGCTGAGATTATAGGGGAGGGTCACTGACCTCATGGATGATAAATGCCTGGAGCATAGGAGGAGAGTGGGTGATGGAGCCAGAAAGCTGTAAGTATTTTCCTGAAACTACTGTGAAGTTATCTATTATTTAATTCTTTATTTTTATTTTACTGAGGTATAATTGATTTACAGTGTTGTGTTAATTTCTGCTGTATAGCAAAATGACTCAGTTATTTTATATATATATATATATATATATATATATATATATATTCTTTTTCGTATTCTTTTCCATTACACTTTATCACAGGATATTGAATGTAGTTTCCTGTGCTATACAGTAGGACCTTGTCATTTATCCATCCTATATATACTGGTTTGCATCTGCTGATCCCAAACTCCCAGTCCTTTTCTCCCCCATCTCTCCTCTGTCTTGGCAACCAGGGGTCTGTTCTCTATGTCTTGGAGTCTATTTCTGTTTCATGGATATGTTCATTTGTGTCATACTTTAGATTCCACATATAAGTGATATCATATGGTATGTGTCTTTCTCTTTCTGACTTACTTCGCTTAGTATGATAATCTCTATGGTCCATCCACCTTGCTGCAAATGACATAATTTCATTCTTTTTTATGGCTAATATTCCATTGTATATATTTACCATGTCTTCTTTAGCCATTCATCTGTTAATGTATTTAATTCTTTTTTGTGTGTCTTTTTTTTGTAAGGGATAATTGACATATAACATTGTATTAGTTTCAGGTGTACAACATGATTTGATACTTGTATATATTGCAAAATGGTCACCACAGTCAGTCTAGTTAACTTCCATCACCACATATAGTCATAGAATTCTTTTCTTGTGATGAGAACTTTTAAGATCTACTCTCTTAGCAACTTTCAAATATTCAATACACCGTTATTAATTATAGTCACCATGATGTACATTACATCCCCAGGACTTATTTATTTTGTAACTTGAAATTTGTACCTTTTGGACCCCCCTTCACCAATTCCCTAATTTTAACCAGAAAATTAGATCTTTGTTGTTTATAGAGGTAACTGATAATAGCAGGAAGGGAAAACTAAAGGAGAAGGAGGACAGAGAGAGAAGGGGCCATTGCACCAAAAACAGGAAAATGAGGGTGGGACAGGAACAAAGGTAGTGGCAGTGGAGGTGGACATGAGAATATACAGCAACAAGTAATGGAAAGAGAAGATATCTGTTTGGGAATAGAAGAGTCTCAGGATATGAGGAAAAATTCAAGAGAAGATTTTGGGTACTGGGAAAACTTTGCAATGAAAGAAGTCAGTAGAAAGGAAGAAACTGAAGGAGGGAGGCAGGATATACAGTAGAAGTCTCAGTGGATTGAATGCAGGCAAATGATTAAGAATTAGGAGACCTATTATTTATGGTTGTAGGACATTTAAGGCAGATTGCTTAGTGGTTAATAACCAGAGGGACCATATAACCTGGTCTGCCCTGGACATTTCCAGTTTACCTTTGCTGTTCTTTAACTCTCTGAAGTGTCCCAATTTAGACAAAAATTACAGCTCTTTTTTTTGTGGAACTTAATTACCTAAGTTTAAATCCTGACTCTCACTTATTTGTGACCTTGGTCAAACCTTTCTGTGCATTTAAATTCTTTGTCTAAAAACTTGGCATAATAATAGTATCTGTTCCCAGGGTGTTACAAGAATTAAATCTTATAGGGGAGTCTGATGGAAGGCAATTGTAAAAGCAATTCAGTGTCAATATTATCATCATCATCATTATTGTTATTCCTGAAGGTGAGAGAGGTAGCACGGTGGGACTAAAGCTCCGGATGCTCTGATTCTCTGATATCTACTTAGCATTTTTAAGTACAGACCACCTTTTCTTTCTCTCTCTCTACATTTCATAATTCTGTGAGCTCATCCATTCTAATAGTTTTCTGTGTTCTTGTTTCCTAAAACTGTATTTCCAACCTTTTCCTGTAACTAAGTGACCTTAAAAATATTTATTTCTATGTCTTACATTGTCATCTCAGATTAAACAAAAGGAACTAGTTGCTTAATATGGGAGTAAAGATATCTAAGCCTTGGCCTTGATTGTACTACTAAAGTGCTTTGAGATTTATACAAGTTGTCTAGTGATCTTTTGCTTTAGTTTCTTCAAATAGATATATAAATATAGATATATAGAAGACTAATTGGATCTAAAATCCTGTGAGTCTAACTCAAAATTATCTTGTTTCCCCTTTCTAACCTGCCCTTCAATACCTGTTTCCTGATTTTTATCTATCTTAAGTTTCTTAACTTCATCCACTCAGTTACCTTGAAGTTATCTTTAATTTCTTCCTCTCCTTTATCTCCCTTTATCTAATCTGTCACAAAGAGCCTTTATTTCCTTCAGAATATCTGTTGACCTTGTTCTTTCTATGGCCACTATCTTTCTTTAGGTCTCCATCACCTTGTCTCTGGTTTACTGCTACAATTTTATTATTTGTTAACTCATTTCCCTATGTCTGGTCTCTTCTGCTTCAAATTTATTTTATATAGCATCCTTCCTAGTCACTGTATTAGGCACTTTTAAAGTATTATCTTATTTAGTGGTATAATTTTGAGAGAATTACTATTTCCACTTAATAGTTGGGGATAGATTAGAAGTCAGATAAATAGTCCCTGGTTAAACAGTTATTGGAAGTGAGATTGAAACTCAGGTATGTCTCTCTAGCTCTACACACTTTATTCTTCTCATTGTATGACATAGTCCATCAACCTAAATCCTGTTAATGTGATTACCCATTCTCTGCTCTTGCAGCCTCACTACAAATAGGGTCCACATCATGATGCCATTTTGGGCAACAGCAAACTGAGGATGTGGGTCTGCATATGGAGACCGCGGCAGACAGAGAAAGTGTGGTTAGGCAATCAATGTGGAAGACCTAGCCAGTCAGCTGTAGTCGTTATTGCGAACATTTGCTGAGGGATGGGCTGGCCAGAATCAGAATAGCATGATGCTTCAGGAGGCCCAGTCAGTCAGGAGCTTCTTGGTCCATGGAAACTAGGGCAAAGCAAGGGAGGAATAATAGAAACTACATGAGATTGTTATGAGGAAGTACCCCACATGCTAAGGGAAAAGATTGGCTTTTGGGGGGAGCGTTTCTCTTCTCCATTCTGAGAAGTGGCCATTTTCCAGATATAGTCAGCCTAGGGTCCAAAGATAGAGGTCAAATAGGTCATCTGGCTAGTGTCAGGAATGTGGGGAGACAAAAAGCAGTGATTGCTAAAGGAACTGTGGTGATTTGGGGAATATTAGACATTATCTTATTCAACCTTACATTCCACAAATTGAGACTCAGTATGAAGAAGGGACATGTTCAGGTCTCCTAACTGCCAGACCCATCCTTCCATTACAATACCAAACTTCTGACGAGAGTATCATATCATGTCTCCTGCATCTGGGAGCTTGACTGCCATTTTAGTGGTAGTTATGGGGGTAAAGGCTCTGTTTCCTCCTTAAACTGGACCTGACACAGCACAGTAGCTGATGCAGCCTACTTGCTCTAAAGCTGCACTATCCATTGTGGTAGACACTAGCCACATGTGGCTATTTAAATTTAAATTAAGAAAAATGAAATAAACTTAAAATTTGGTTTCTTAGTCACACTAATTATATTTCAAGTGCTCAAAAGCCACATAGTCTAGAGGCTATTGGACAGCACAGATATAAAACATTTCCATCTTCACAGAAATTTCTATTGGACAGCACTGGTTGGAAGTGTACTTTTTATTAATTATGTACAATAGCATAATCACGCAGTATAATACATATCACAGTGCAATCCACAATCACATAACGCAACAGATGTAAATTTTCTTTACTGTACCATGTAGATGTGAAGCTCACTCCTGGATTTTGTACAGTTATTGCCAGGTTGAAACAACTGACAGATACTTGATATTTCAAATAATGGGGTCAATGTCTAATTAATTTCTCCTATACATAGTATTCCATCATTGTATTATTTATTTCTGGTTAGACAGTTTGAGAATTTTTTTCTGTTAAATTTTGCTTTCTGTACTTTGATTTTTAGTTAAAACCCCTACTTTTACATGTTTGTAATAAACTCTTGTAAACAGATATGTTTAGATTGAGTGGAATACAAAAATTAAATTAAATTTGCAATTGAGTATTTAACTCTTAAGATGGCAGGTTTTAAATAATTAACCTTTTAAAAAATATGATTCTACATGAATCATTTTTATCACTGAACCGCTTAGGCAGTTTAAAATCTTTGATGCTTGTGTGTATGCCCTATTTTGTTCTTTGCCCTGCCTGGATTTAACCAGTGAGATCAGCTAATCTCTTCAGTTACCAGTCCTAGGATCCTTGTCAGACTTTCTGTGGGACTTTGTCTAATCCAGTGCCAAAAGACGTAGAAGTATGAATCTTGATTTCTTCTTTGAGAAATTAACCCACCTATTAAATACCTCACCAGGAGAGAGAAAAATTGCAGAGATGAAGTCTGATGGCAGTTTTAGACGAAGACTTAGATAGTTCCACACTTTTCTTTATCAGCTTAATCGTAGAACATAGCAGGAAATGGGAATACAGATACATCTCAGAGCGGTTACTCAAACACAGTTGAGCTTTTATGAGAATTTGGGGATAAAACTAAGAAGTATGACCATTTGGAAAATGAAAACAAGTAATGATGCCTCAGATGCATATGTTTTTGTTTTCTTTCCTGGAGTAGATGAGAACTTTTGTTTCAAATTTTCATTTCTAACATGTGGAGGCAGTTTTCATTTGAAGTTTCTCTTGGAGTACTGTTGTCTATAAATTCTTCTTCCACAGAGAAGGATAACATTTTTCAAAAGTGGTAGGAAAAAGATATTACAAGAAGAAATAAAGGAAAGTAAGGAACTCACTATGTATTAAGTCATGGTGTAGGTGTGCTCATCTGGGTGAAAAGAGGTTCTTAAGCAGAAATGAAAGTGATGTACATTTCAGGCCATGAGGATTTATGCCATTTTCATTTGGCAGTGTCTCCTGGTTTCATGCTAAAAGTTCATTTGTGAAAATGCACGATTTCAAACTCCATCCCTATTAAGGCGTGTGTTTCAAATGCCACAGGGGAAAAATGTGCTATAAATAAAGCCCAGGTGTCCCTTGGTATGATTTTAAATTACTTAATTCAACTGTGCATGTCATATACTGATGAAATGATATCTATTTTTACACAAACTTGGCAGCAAGTCAAAAAGGAGTTTCTACCATAAAATACTAACATCAGTGTTCTAAGACACAGGACCACAGTTGAGTCTGGAAGAAAGAAAACTCTCTATTCTTGAAACAAGTATTTATTTTTAACTCAAAGTTACTTATTATTTAAATCACAGAATAGAGTACTATGGGATACAAAATTACTTATTATTTAAATCACAGAATAGAGTACTATGGGATACTCTTTTTTTTCATAATTAGATTCCTTCACATAATAAATATGTGGCTTAAACACTTCTACCATTTAATTTTCTTACAGTACTCCAGAATAATTTCCTTATAGTACTTGAAAAAGAACCAACATTTAAAAAAGAGTCCAGTAAAACCAACAGTCACTGAATAAACACAAGAACATCTATGTTATGTATTAGTTGAAAGTGAAAAGAAATGTAACTTGGAAAAGTATTCTATTTTGCCCCACTGATATTATAATGAAATTCCTGGAATGGGGACTGGTGTCATACTCTAACTTTTGACCATTTCAAATGGCAGTACCTGGCAACAACACCTGGATAATGTTTCACGTAGCCAAAGTGGGGCTGTTCTGTGTATTTCTACAACAGACTGTGTATTACCGTATTTATTGTTTAACTTTTAGGCCGAGTACATTCTGCTGTGTTGTAGAGCTATGTTTCTCTTGTCGAACTCTGCAAATGAGAGACCACCAATCAGTTCACGGAACTGCTTCTCCTATCGGTGTGTCTGAGAAAACCTTTACAAGCAACTCTCTCCCTCACACTGGAATCCTTTTTACCTGTAATGATTTTCTGTTTCAAATAACTGAGATCTTATTTTCTCTCTGGGGAGAGAAGACTGCAAATTTTGTACCACTATGTTATTTTTAAAAGTATAAATTCAACTTAATCACGAAGTAGTTCTGATACTAAAATTACAAGGGTCATCGTGCTCTGTGGATAACTTATACTTAGGTTATATTTAAGTGCTGTGATAAATTCTACTTGTGTCATCCCCATTTTAAGCTCATATATTTGTTAAGATAAAACAAGGCAATCATATTCCTGTAATTTCTGTATAGTTTCAGTTTTATCCCTTTTTTGTCCCACTCTAATTATGAAGAATTTGTATTTATTATCAGTCTTCGCTCCTCCTGTCCATACACACATCTGCACTACTGACCTAGCGTTAATGAGTCTTGTCTATGTCCTTTTCCCGTATACGAAATGGTAATCTACGGCAGTGACTCTTAAACTCAGATTCTTGTAAGAATCACCTATAAGGTTTTATTTCTTTATTTTTATTTATATATTTTAAAAATTCACATGCTAGTGCCACTGGAGATTTGCATCCAGGTCAATGGCATTGAATTCAGGCATCTGTAAATTCAAAAAACGTGCTATAGATTATTATTAATGCCTGATCTGTGTCGGTGGGAACCCACAGTTGTCTCTTTCTCTACTCATTGTTGGCAATCTCCTTTCAAGTCATTGGAAACATCAAGACTGGGCCTTCTTCTTAGCCATATCTTGGCCATATGTTAATATTTTCTTAATCCAGATTGTAATTGGTTTGAAGCGAAGAGTCCGTTCTTACTCACTTTTGTATTCTTTATCCTAGCAGTTTTTCTTGTTGTAAGTGCCCTGAATATAGTAGTAATTAGATATATTCTTTGTTTTCATGAATTTGCTAAAATCCTAATGCTACATTTGTAGGAAATTTTATTTCCACAGAGAGTTTTTTTTTTTTAAGAAAACATGATATATTTAAGTCAAAAATTAGAAGTGTTAATTTGTGACTACAAAAGAATTTTAACCTTGCTCAGGGATTCAAAACTAAGTGATGTATAAACAATTTAAAAGAGGGGCTGGAGGGAAAAACAAAAACAAAAAGCCTTGAGTGGAATTGTTAATAGACCTTGCTAATTTAAGATTAATTAGAAAAGAAATTCTTTTAAATCCTGTATGATTTTCTAAAATTTAATTTTTATGTAATTTAGGACCATATCAAAATGAGATTATTGAGGGCATAAAAATCCACTGGAGTTCTAAGTTCCAGAGAAATAACAGGGAAGTAATAAAGAACAAAAAGGAAAAAGATCATACACATATTTCCTGCCTCTCTTTTCCTCTTAAGGTTTCCCATTTAAGCAGAGAATAGACTGGATGAGAGACCCAGGGTTGACCCAGAGAGGCTGGGATGATAAAGACTGAACTACTCATCACTTGGAATCAAACATTAACTTTTCTCTATTGAAGAGTCTATTGTGAAGTCTTGTTTACTGGGCTACTGACCAACTGTTCTACATTTGCAGGGGAATAGTTGTCAGTACTCCTGGAGTATCCGGCAATCGGGGCCTTGGTCAAAACTCTAGAGAAGGCAATGTTAATTTTTTTTCACCTCCTACTTATTATATTTATTTATTTTGGGGGAAACTTTTTGTCCTCTCTTGTTTCCTGCTTCTGCTTCCTAAAGAGTGCTTTTTGCTTTCTTTCAGGCATCTTGTATTTTCTACTTAATTGAAGTCCTCCATTCCTCGATAACCACTCTTTGTCTTCTTTGCTTTAATCAAAATGATTGTTTCTGAACTAGTATCTCCCAATTACAAATCTGTTACCTGATTAACTCCCAGTTACATAAAACCAAGACTTAAAAGGTCCAGTACTTTTTAAACAAGGCATTAGTAACCCAAATTGACTTGTCATTGATGCAGTGCAAAGGAGTTAATTGTATTGCCATTATTTTTTCATTTGATTTGTATCGTGGACATCTTCCCATGACAGTACATTTAGAACTACTTCATTTTTAATAACTACATGTTATTGTAACAATTGTATGGATGTGCTCAATTTTCCATCATTCTCTTGTTTGTGGTCCTAATGATAATTATTATCATCCCAGACATCCTTTTAATAATGAATAACATTTATTAAACCCTTATTATGTGTCACGCACTACCAGATAGTAAGCGCATTACATATATCAATTCACTTGATTATCATATCAGTTACCCTACTAGGTAGATGATATTGGTAGCCTCATATTAGGTATGAGAAAATTGAGGCATAGAGAAGATAAACAATTTGCCCAAAGTCACTTTTCCAGTAAGCGGCAGAAACAGGATATCAAGTTGGAAAGAGTGTCTTCAGAGCCAACACTGGACTTGACCCAAGCATTACTGGTTCTTTCAATTTTTTTTGGCAGTTACACAAAGTGCAACAAATAACATCATAATATATCAAAATTTGGGATATGTTTATAGTTTTTCCTAAGCTCTTCATAATGGACATTTTGGTTTAGAAGCAGTGACTGCAATCATAAAAAAGGAAAATATAAAATCATAGAATCTCCAGGTTTGAAAGAAGGACTTTTCTATGTAATTTAGTTGAATTGAAACAATTGTGAATCTCAGCCAGTTGTGTTCTCACCTGATGTCCAGAGTCCTAAAGAACTTGTTCAGGACCTCTTTGGGCTAATACATGTTCCTGCTTTGTGTCATGTTTACTTGTGTATATGTCTCATTTCCCACATTTCATTCATGTGTTTATTTCTAATTCTGCTGCTAATTGTTTTACATACAAAAGACACCAGTACTATTGTGGCTGAATTATTTCAGTATTTTAATGTATAGCTTCTTTTCTTCCAAACAGGAGCAAAATTTATTGGAACTTTCCCCATCCCAGACACCTACAATCCAGATGATGATAAAATATATTTCTTCTTTCGTGAATCATCTCAAGAAGGGAGTACTTCTGATAAGACCATCCTTTCTCGAGTTGGAAGAGTTTGTAAGGCAAGATATATTTATTCCACTTAAGGCATATGTGTATGTGTATGAATAATTAACCATGTAATGTTGAAGTTAATTCCATTATTCATAAATGGTAGAATACATTCATATTATCTTACATGTATAATTTTTGAGATCCAAAAGTAAAAAGAAAAAAGAAGGATGCAAAATTTTCCAATATTACACATTATTTTTTCCAGTCCCTGAGCTATTCCCCAGGTTTGAGTTAGATCTCTTGGGCAGCGTGCTCCTTTTATTGGTGGGCTATCCCTTTGCCAGTTATTACTGTTCCCAGTAAGATCCCTGCATTGTCCTGATCCATGGAAGTTAAAATATTTTGTACATTAAATAATTTTATTTTGAAATTGAAAGTAACTTAGCATACTCACTAGAGTTCCTTAACACTAACAAAATCATATCCCATATTTTTATCAAAACACATCTCATGTAAAATTAGGTATCTTTACGTGAATCAAATAAGTTGAAAATGCAGTTATATAGTCTTATTATTAAAATACTTTCTAGAGCATTAACCTAGATTAGGTTCTGAGAGAAAAATGGGATAGGAAGGAAAGAAAACAATCCAAAAGGCAAAACATTTATCTTGAAGAACACTGAAATTTGCTTTTTAATATTGCCATTTTGTGTAAATTACAGGAAAACAGCAACTCTATGAAACACTTCCATTTTGTGCTATCAAAGTTCTCATTTGAGTGAATACAAGCTTTATAGAATAAAAATACTACTGGAATCATACTTTTCAGTATATTCTTTTGTTAGTTGGATTTATCGTCACTGAAATCACTTCTCTTAAATGGCCAGACACCTTCAGCATTAACTCAGTTATTAAGAGGAAGAGCTGTTAACTTAATAAATACTCTCAGCGGGAAGCTTTCTTTGGTCTTGTACAAACTTTTCATTTTCTTCCATCTGAACCTATCACTTTTTTTTCTCAGTCTGTGCCCTCAGGCTTTTGAACACTTCCAGGGACAGAAGTATAAACCGTCATGCGCTTAAGAGTGCTAATGATAACATGGCTTTTGAATGAGACCAAACTTGTGAGCGCAGATCATTCTTTACCTAGTGTCCTAGCCAGTAATGCCGTCCCCCACTGATCCCTTCACCCCCAGGGGACAGATTCTCTAAAAAGCATCCTCATTCTTTCAGAGTCTAAGAATTCACAGTCATTTCTCTTGAAGCCTCTTGCCGAGAGATGAATGGCCATTGCTTGGAGTAGTCGTAGCGTGTGAGTGTACTGAAGCATGCCTTAGAACAACAGTACCCCAGCCGGAAAGCTGTGCTGTGGATGGACATCATTTGTATAAATGAATCACGTTAAGTATGTCATAAGAGATTTACAATCAATTAAATGTATTTTAAGAGTCACTCTGTGATGAGCACATGTATAACAAGTGTGGGTTTTGTGAAGCAGTTCAATACTTATTTCTTGATAGGTCAAATCCATTTGATAGAAATTCATTTATAACAAAGTAATGTTTTTACACTCACACTAAATATACTGAGAGTTAATTTTAGAGGTGGAGAAACATATTAAAGAAAAATTTAGCTGCCCCATTTATAAATTTGTATCATAAAAATATAATCTAGACTTTAAGTATCAGCCATGGGATATTTTATTTATGAACAAACTCCTATAGAACTGAAAAGACAGAGAGGATTGTAGTATATAAGTCTTCCCACCACAAAAAAACTCTGAGGCCACCCAGCAAGATTTTGTCATGCTATTGTGTTTGGATAAAAAGCTAACAAATTGTGATATCAAATAAGGACTTGTGATGGATGAATTTCCTTAAAAAAAAAGAGAGATAATAGAGGTTCTTCTTAAATTGATGTATCTCTTTACTCAATCCCTGTCTTCAATTAACACCCTCTTCAGCATTTCCCACTACGATATGATCCACTGGTCAGTGTTTACAATATTTGGTTCTAAATGCATCTTTGTAATTTCTTAATTGCCTCCCACCCTGCCCAAGTTACTAACTTTATTTATTAATTTAGGATTAAAGTGCGGTAAAAAGTGAGCACTCATAAGTGGAGATTTCACTGTCAAGATTAAAAATGACTTGAAGTCTTTTAAAAAAGAATGTCCTGCAAAACAATAACAAGCTTAAATTAAAAAATAGCTTTTCAGCATCATTGTTGCTGTTATACATTATTTTCACATAAAAAATGTTCTTGTGACATTTGGGGGAACATATTTATGCCTCTCTGTTTCATTTTTTTTTTATCCCATGAGGTTATTATAATATTGTTTTTCTGTTTTCAACAGGTAGTAATGTAATGTACGTCTATGCTGTGAAACAAAATTAAGTTCAATAGATATAAACAAAGCTAAGAAGGAAGAGAGCATGCTAGAGAGAGTTAAGAGTAACTGTGTACACTGTTCTGAATTTACAGAGCTTGTCAGTAACATGAGAGTCCTTTATACTATTTGTCCCACCATGATATTTCCACAGTACCTATTTATTTGGAAATATTAAGGTTTTGTTGTTCTTGTTATTATTGTTTGTTTTCATTTTTACCTGATAACCTTCAGGCCAATGAAAAACTGTTGACAGTTTAAGAGCTCCCTATGTCTTCAGCTACTAAACTAAAGTAAAAGTTGTTTTACTGACCTGTCAAAGACATTACTGTTAGTCAGTAAGATATAGTGATTGGTGGGGAGGAGCTTTTGGAAATAAGCAAAAATTACACAAAATGAACAAAGAATTGTTTACAGGATAAGGGTGAATCTCTTCAATTTTGTAACCCATTCCTTCATTATTTTATCATTTCATTATTTCAACAAGAAAATATAAGTTCTGTGCAAAGTGCAGTAAGACTAGACACTGGGAGGTAAGTAAACCACTGTCCCTTTTCTTTAAAACCTTAGAGTGCAGTGAGGGTAATAGAGACGTAAACAGATAATCACAATATAATGTGATCGAGGTCAGACTGAGAACTCTGTGCATTCAGTGAAGTTCAAAAATTGAGTCCTACAGGGGTAGGGGGACTACACCAAGGACAGGAAAGGAGGATAGGCATTTCAGGCAGCATTATGACAGAGTATATTTTGTTTAAAGGACAGTGAAATCTTGTTGTCATTGGAACTCGAGGGGTAGTGGGGAGCAATGTTATTCCATAAATTCTGGTAAATTGGAAGATAAGCAGTATTATTTTCAGGGTAAGGAGTTTCAGCTCTGTTGTGTAGACAATGAGAAATTATAAATGTTTTTAGGAAGAGAAGTGACTTGATAAGTGTTCAGCAATTAATTATTTCAAGAATATATCTGGACTGAGAAATATGCGTGACTGGGAGACCTTTTAGGTAGTTCCCTAAAGAAAGTAGGAATGAAGAGATACATATAAGTTCAAGAGATATTTCTAAGATAGAATGTATGTGTCAATTTCTAAAAGGTCCTTAATTTATTACCACTCTTTTATTAATTGCCCGGTGTAGACAAGTGCTGTCTAATATAGAATTTTCTGCAATGATGGGAATGTTCTGTATCTGTTCTCTACAGCATAGTAGCCATGTTGACATGTTAGTGTTGACTAGTATGACTATGGAACTGAATTTTTGATGTTATTTAACTTTAATTAATTGTAATTTAAATAGCCTCGTGTGGCTAGTGGCTACATTATAAATATAGACTATCAAAACATTCATTTACTTAACACATCTATTGGTAACTAACCCTGTACATGGCATTGCTAAGCAGTAGTCTTATAGAAGTTTTTTTAAAAAAAGACATCATACTTGTCCTTACTGAGTTTACAACCTAGTGCATTATATATGCATTAAACAAGAAAGCACACAGATTAACATATAAGTGGAAGGTGTGATAACTGCTATAATGGAAAAATCACAGGGTCAATTAGGAAGAATAGGTGGGCTTTAGATTGTATATGGAAGGTCTCTCTGAGAAAGTGACTTTTGAATCAGATGATAAAAATGATGAGGAAATTGCAGGGCAAAGGTGACAGGGATGGGGAAGAATATTCCAGGCAGAAGGAAAAGCACATGTGAAATCTCAGAGGTGGGAAAAAGCACTTAAGGAATAAAAAGAGGTCTACTGTGACTGGAGCAAAACAAACAAATGGAAAATTAGCAGGATAGTGACTGTTTCCTTTTAAAACATGCACGAAAGTTCAACAGAAGTCTTCAGAAGTATTATCTCTCCTGTTCATAATTAGGACTGATTAATAACTGCAGGTATTGATTCCACGATGTACATAAAAGGCTGCAACAACTTCCTGTCCTATTAGATTCTCCATGCATTTTAATTCTCCCTCACTCCTATTCCAAAGACCTTGATACTATCCCTGTAGACAAAAGACTCCTATACTGTTAGTAACTGTGCTTTCCAGAAGATATGGCAGAAATTAGGAAAATGCACAAAGAGATATATTCTGATATTTAAGAAACACCAGAAAAAGTTTATGGGCATAGATTTTATATTTGAACATATTGAACTTGATGTAGTTCTGGGTTATGCTGTCATAATAACCAGTTAAAAATATAAACCTGAGACTCAATAGGGTCTAGACTCAGGAATGTAGAAATCACCAGTGTATTGGTAGTTCTTGAAGTCATGGAAATGTCTGAAATTGCCCAGGAAGATTTGTAGTACAAGATCAAACAGCAAGGACAGGATCCTGAGGGACAATGACATTTAAGAAAAAGCAGAGGAAAATGTCCGCAAAGGCAATTGAGAAGAAATAGTTTGATAGCAGGTAGAGAACTGGACGAGAGTACTGTCACAAGTCAGGGATAAAAACGGTTTCAAGAAGAAGGCAGTTATCAGTAATGTCACACACCAAAAGGAAGTCAGGTAAGATTATGACTAAAAGTCACATATTAGTTTTGGCAGTAAGGATATAATAATAACTTTTGCCCAAATGATATGAATGTTAACTTGAAGTCAAATCTAGACTTACATCTCTGCTTTACTTTTTTTTTTTAACATCTTTATTGGAGTATAATTGCTTTACAATGGTGTGTTAGTTTCTGCTTTATAACAAAGTGAATCAGCTATACATATACATATATCCCCATATCTCCTCCCTCTTGCGTCTCCCTCCCTCCCACCTTCCCTATCCCACCCCTCTAGGTGGTCACAAATACCGAGCTGATCTCCCTATGCTATGCGGCTGCTTCCCCCTAGCTATCTATTTTACATTTGATAGTGTATATATGTCCATGCCACTCTCTCACTTTGTCCCAGCTTACCTTTCCCCCTCCCCATATCCTCAAGTCCATTCTCTAGTAGGTCTCCGTCTTTATTCCCGTCTTGCCCCTAGGCTCTTCATAATCTTTTTTTTTTTTTTTTTTTAGATTCCATATATATGTGCTAGCATACAGTATTTGTTTCTCTCTTTCTGACTTACTTCATTCTGTATGACAGACTTTAGGTCCATCCACCTCACTACAAATAACTCAATTTTGTTTCTTTTTATGGCTGAGTAATATTCCATTGTATATATGTGCCACATCTTCATTATTCATTCATCTGTCAGTGGACACTTAGGTTGCTTCCATGTCCTGGCTATTGTAAATAGAGCTACAATGAACATTGCAGTACATGACTAGGATTAATCTCCAAAATCTACAAGCAGCTCATACAGCTCAATATCAAAAAAACAAACAACCCAATCCAAAAATGGGGAGAAGTCCTAAATAGACATTTCTCCAAAGAAGATATACAGATTGCCAACAAACACATGAAAGAATGCTCAACATCACTAATCATTAGTGAAATGCAAATCAAAACTACAATGAGGTATCACCGCACACCGGTCAGAAAGGCCATCATCAAAAAGTCTACAAACAATAAATGCTGGAGAGGGTGTGGAGAAAAGGGAACCCTCTTGCACTGCTGGTGGGAATGTAAATTGATACAGCCACTATGGAGAACAGTATGGAGGTTCCTTAAAAAGTAAAAATAGAACTACCATATGACCCAGCAATCCCACTATTGGGCATATACCCTGAGAAAACCATAATTCAAAAAGAGACATGTATCTGCTTTACTTTTTTCTAGCTCACTTTCTTAACCTAGAAAATGAGGACACCCATCTCTTCTATGACTATTTTACCAGGCAAATGAAAGGCTTAAATGAGATCATATGAATTTGGATCTTGAAAGATACAGAGGAAAGTACTGGAAAACAAGGGCTACTTAGATTTCTGTTTTCAAGCAGTTAACCATCTAAGAGATCGACATGTGAATAATGTGAGTACATGATCATACCACCCTAAGTTACATGTCAAAAATCATGTACACACATATACACGTCATACATACACACTTTTGGAGTCAGCTCAATTAACTGCTTAGGAGTGAAAGAGTGGTAGTATGTGTATATTTTGGGAGCTGGGGGGTGGTGAGAGGCAGGTTAGTTACCAAAGTTTACTGAGAAGAGATGGTATTTCATCAGTTTTAAAGGTTAAAATTATTATTATTACTTTGCTCTCATTTTTAGCAATATTTGTACTTTGAGGATAGAACTTATTTTTGGATAGAGTCAGAAGAATTTGGAGACATCTCTGGTGAAAATTATGTGAACAATTTGAACAATGCAAATTTTGGACAAGAGATAGGAACAGAGAGATTCACTAAATAGTAAAGAAACTGACCTAGAAGATAATTGACAGCCTCAGGATAATAAGTACCTTCATCCAAAGAATCTCTTTCAAACTCAGTGTGTTTATCATTACAAATGGGAGAACACATTTACTAATGAATTATTTTTTAGTAGTGTCACTACTTTCCCATCAAACAACTTCTTCAGTTTTCTCATTTTTAAAATAAGGTGCTTAGCCTAGAATGCTTTCTAAAGTCTTTGCCAGGCTCTATAATTCTTTGATTTGAACAGTCAATATTTTCAAGCACTGAATGGTGCACCGTACACCCTGGACTGCTCTCATAGATGGTAAATTACACAGGTCTTCGTGGAGAGGTAATAAATGCTGTCTGAAAGGGTAGGTGAAACAGCATGAAATAAACCCTCTGAAAAGATTTGTGTCTATTTATTTTGCAAGTTAGTCCTTTCTGATACTATTATTTATGATTGTGTGATGTTTATTACCATGTGTGTGTGTGTCTGTGTGTATTTCCTTTCAAAACCCACCCTGTAAGTTAATGTGTATAAATACCAGTCACTTCAGTGGGGCTTGCTTGCAGCTTTCTGCCTCGAGTTTGTTTTGCATTATTTTGGGATTCTGTTCATTTCTGGAAGCATTGTCCATTAGGTTACTTATGCTAGCCCACTCCGGATTACAGCTGCAGGTTATGCCAGTTCCCTTTTTGTTCTGCAGTATTTCCTTTTGTCCACGCCAGGAATTCAGTTTGGTTGGACCTTTCACATAACTTGCCTGGGGGTCTAATTAATAGCCCTTTGCTGTGATTCTACTTGCACTGTCTATTTTGATATATGATCCTATTTGGACAGTTACTGCCTTTGAAGATTTGTGTTTTTAGGCTGATGACACTTTCCGTATTTATTGATTTCCCCCGAGTTGTGGGTTTTTTTTGCTTACTTTCAGCTTGTTGCTTACAACCTAAATGAGAGATTTAGAGCCCACAAGTTACAGATGTGCTTTTGCTTCACTTCCATCTGTTTTCCTGTCAGAAATTCCTAGGCAAGGATTAATACTGTTGGCCGTAGCTTTTAACACTTTTTTTTTTAATTTAATGAACTCTGATCCTACCTGAAAAAGACCGCTGAATATGCCTAGATTTGCCTAAATTTAATCTGTTAAATCTTAGACACTGAATTCTTTAGCACAGTGTATTACCCAAGTCCTGCATTTCTAATAATCTTTACAAGTTTTTGAAGTAGTTAGAAAAACATGTTCTCCATTTCGATTCTCCAGTGGCAAATCAAAAACAGTCATGTCTAAACACTAGAGTTCTTTTTAAGAAAAAAATTTTTTTGCCTTGAAAGTCTATTCAGAAGTTATCCCTTAAAAACCACTGTGTGCAATACCTGCCGTACAAGTTTTTTGTTTGTTTTTTCTTCTCCCCTTTGAGATGTTTGAGTTTGCCTAGTTTTGTTTCTTCTACTGCTAAGGTATTTCAAGATTATTAATAGATAAGTAGAAGACTCTTTATTATTTTCCTTTTATGTTTTTATTTTTAGTGATCATAACTTTTTTGCATCTCAATGAAAGAATTAAATGAAATATTGTTATGACGTATTGCTGAAGAAGATTCATAGGCTGAAAAAGAAAGTACAACATAGTTCTCTCATTTGATTCAGTGGGTTTAACTTCACTATCTTTCATGAGTTCATTTAATGTATTAAAATATCCTCACTTAAGCTCTTCCTCTAACAGTGTATTTATATATATATATATATATATATATATATATGACTTTTATTTTAATATATATACATGTCCTCCTAATGAGCCTCCTGGGAATCTTATTCTGGGTTTGACTTTTTGTTTCTACCACATGATGATAATAGTTTCAAACTTCTAAATAGGCCATCCTGCATTTGGATTATCCTTATCATTATTATTGACTTATACAGCCCATATAGACCATCTGTATTAAGTTTACAGAGTTTCTAAATTCTGTCCCTAGAAATAACTCAGAGAAAATTGAGGCAGCCCAGAGAGAATTACATTGAACAATTGCTCTGAAATGTCAGTTGCTGTGATCTTACTTCAGAATTTCCTGGTGCAAACGGGTCTTTAGGTGATTTGAAGATATATCTCAACACAAGATTATTTAAAACCTGCAAGGTACAGCAGTTATTCTAAATAACAAATCAGATAAAGAGTACGAATGATGTATAGAAATACAACAGGCATTAAATCAAAGACAGAAAAGTATTTAATTGCCCTAATCTTTTTTTAATTTGTAAAAAAGATCAGTAGAAAGCCTGTGTGTTTGTCTCATGTGATAGCTTCAGTTATGGAAAAACAAATGTTTTGTATTGTGGTATTTGGATCACACTTCACAAGAAAGTGGGTAGTGTTAGTTCAAGATAAAATCTCTGAGATTAAATGTTATTGATGGGTAGAATGTGGGAGAGGGGTGCACAAACTTGCACAGATTATGGTTTCTAAAGTGCTTCAGGGAATTCCCTTCTCTTGTCTGCACAAAGATGCAGAAGAGCTCCATTAGGCAAAATAACTAAATTTTAAGCAAAAGAGAATTTGTAACCTCTGACTTCACCATCAAACCTTTTTTCTTTTTTTAAGTGCTTAAGGTGTACTTATTTATTTGAAAAGCCTGGTGTCCTTCAACTTAAACTAATTAATATGGCTACAAATTTCTGAACGCACATCTCTGTTTTAATAGAATATACCGTGTTCACAGATGTCTTAGAGGTTTCATTGATTTATAAAATGTTCATGATTTAAGAGCAGAGGAGCTAAATGTCAATTATTACACTTTCCAAGAGCTTCTGTTTCTCAATATAAAGGTGAAAATGACAATATTTATAAAGTGCTGAGAGATCCTTGGAGAGGATGGTATATAGAGATAAAATCACATTTAACAGATGAACCCAGCATAGTGACCCGAAGGTCAAAAGATACACTCAATAAAAGTTCACGTGTTACAGCTTGTAGCTACTCTACATGTCTGTGTAAGATTTATAAGGACTTGAGTTTGCTATGACAGTAGAAGGAAAATGGAGTCACCATTAACCTGCCTCCTGACTGATCGCCCCATTAGGAGATAGCAGGATTAGAAGATCACAGTATTTCATAATATGCAGCCATCACCCAATCCAATGATTCAGAGTTAACTATGCTTTAAAGCTGCACAGAGATTGTAACTTGTGTTTGTCTTTCATTTTTTAAATTTTCTGTTTTCATTAATCACTTAAAAATTAAGAAATATTGCAAACATATAAAAAGCTATAAAGAATGGGGAAACAGGCAACCTCTGCACTCACCACCCAGATTGCACACGTGGTCGGGCTTGTTTACATTTAATTTCTTTGCTACTTTCATCTGCATCTTTGTGTAGAGGATGGCGAGGCTTTTGGCAATCTGACCACAAAGAAGCTGTGATAAATAGAGTGGAGACACACAGAAGTGACCAGTGACTAAAAGCTGCTGATTTTGACATCTCAATAATAAATCTATAGTGTTAGACAGTTGTGTTCTTTAGAATTGCACAAAAATAAGCAAGGAGGTGAGAGTTGAGTACAAAAGTGGTTACTTCCCTTTCAGCCCTCTTCTGGGCTTAAAGTTCTCAGGGGGGGATTTTGTGGATTTGCAAACAAATCCAGGGACTGAGAGCTGGTCCACAAAGTCAGTCAACTGACACTTCCCTGCAGGAGAAATACAACTCCTTGTGAATTGAACTTTGCCATCCCAGGTCATGCTTCTGGATGTCTGTAAGAGTTACTATCCAGTCATTAAATGCTTATAATCCATTCCTGAGAGCTATTATCCCAGAAACTATACTTGTTTTCCCGTTGACAGCAGGTGGCTTTCATCTTTGACCTGGATTTTTGTGCTTGTTTTTTATCTTTTTATTCCTTGAGAGGCCACGCACAGCAGCTAGATGGGTAGGTGAGAGCATTTAAAGATTCTTTTGTTCAAAGGATTGCAATTTTCCATTTGTCAGGTTGAAAAAAATATGCAGGTACAGTATAAACCTCTTTTTGGCAAATTTGGAGCTAATAGAATAGAGTTTTTTCATGGTTTGTCTTAAATATGGTGATAATTGCAAATAGAAAGAGGGATGGTGTTTGAAAATGAGCCATTTCTTGTCACTTTTATCTAATAATGTGTTGAAAAGAGAATGTGATTGCTCGTTTTTATGATGAAGTAGTAATATGTACAATCGTTAAAGGGATGTTAGGGAGCAAATATTTGATATTATCTGTTTATTCACTTAGCAAAGTAATTTGAATAACTGCTCTGTGCTGGGGTAAAGCAGTAAACCAAACATGGTCCCTGGTATTATATTCATGATAGTTGATATACTTCTTTATGCATGTTGAATCAACACTATTTTGTAGTATTTATTACTGAACCAAAATATACAAATATAAGCGATGAAAATTTTATAAATACTATAAATATGTAAGAAGATGCCTTAAAATAGGCTTTAGAGTTCTGCTTAGTACAACTAGGGCTCTGCTAAAATAAAAACATACAGAGGCTAGGTGTGATAATTTAAAAAGATATAAATCAAGGGTCAGGAGAAAGATGAGGAGATAAGTTATCTTCTATTTTTAAATTTATTTAAAAATCTCTTTCTTTCTGAATAATGCCAGATAACACATTTTGTCACTGGGATCTTTCTGTACATTAACATAGAATTCATTATTACATTAGGAGGAAGCATCAGTATTAACATCTGGATTTATATTGATTAACTGATCTGAGGATATTAGCAATAGAAATAAAAATCATGTCTAGGGTTTCCCTGGTGGCGCAGTGGTTGAGAGTCCACCTGCCGATGCAGGGGACACGGGTTCGTGCCCCGGTCCGGGAAGATCCCACATGCCGCGGAGCAGCTGGGCCCGTGAGCCATGGCCGCTGAGCCTGTGCATCCGGAGCCTGTGCTCTGCAACGGGAGAGGCCACAACAGTGAGAGGCCTGCGTACCGAAAAAAAAAAAACAAAAACAAAAAACAAAATTCATGTGTAGAAAAGTCTGCCTTTGCATTTGCAGACATAGGAAATCATTTAATAGCTAGCTGAAATATTATTTTTATTATTGAGCAATGGTAAATAATAGAGGCACCATATACAAAATATAAATTTAGGAGCAGTTACAGACATGTTTGTTTCTAAAGGGTTATTATATAAAATGTATATTCATTTTCTTCACTTCTTTGCTAATTACTGAATCTCTTAGTAATTCTTTTAGTAATTCTTGTGTACTAAATTACATGCAGACACTTTGGCCTGGTATCAAGCCCTTCCTTGATCTTACCCCAGTTTACTTTCGTAACATTTTCCTCTATTTCAATTTATCCCAGTCTTAGTCTAAACCAAATTTGTCCTGGTTCTCCATACATGTTCTGAATTGTTTCACCAGCTGTTCTTTCCCTCGTCTGTCCAGCATCTAGAATGTTTCCTGAACCAATTTCTGCATGTGTGAATCCACCTGTAATTTTAGAGAGTATTAAACCTTGTAGGTCTGTCCTCATTTTCCCAACAAAGAAATTTCAGAGAAGACTCAGTTTATTGGGCATTTATCTATACTTTTATCTATATTTTTCTAAAGACTTTTGTCAATTTTATTTTGCGTTTTTAGCTATTCATGAATTATTAAATATGATCTTAATAAGTACCTGACAAGCAGGATGTTAGTGGCATATCTGAAGTAGATTCTGCATAAAAGGAATAAGAGAATGCATTTTCTGCTAAGAATTAAAAACTATTAGAAAACCAACTAGATGTTACTTTGCTTTCTATTATCACCATGTATTAGCAATTCTAAACAGTATCAGTGACAGAGTACTACTGCCAGAAAAGTCTTTTGTTTATCCAAGTTCTAAACAATTGCTGTGGTTACCATTGTGTTTCTATTATGTTTATTTATGTGTACATGTATATGTATAGTCAGTCTTCAACACACATGAACTCAGCTACACATGTTTCAAGGGTAAGTTCACATTGATTTGGAGTTATTTAAAACTTGCAACACTGAGACATAGTGTAAATTATGAGGTGTGATTATTTTGTTCGTTAAGTGCAAATGTGAGTTCGTGCTAACTGTTGAATTTGAATGTATTTAAAATTTAAATTATTCTCCTTTTTAAATTGTTATAAACCTAAAGAACTCAAGCAAATAATAATTATTACTCATTTATATAGAGCTATTACTTAAAATACTTCTGTTTAGCAGAGAGGGATGTTAAACACCATTCACTCTGGGTGTCACGGTACACCCTTGGTGTGAGGTATTAAGGCTATAAAGACAGCTATGTTCTCCGTTCTCAATGAGCTTGCTTGCCCTCCCTTCTCTCTCCTCCTCCCTATTTCTTTCTTCAAGAAGAGCCTCTATTTATATGACTTTGAATTCTCCTGTCTGGAGTGGTCATGTATATGCTTTTCTTTAATTTTCATAGATAAAAGAATCACAGGGAAGCTAGTCCCTAGATATTGAGACCTGACATTTGACAGCAAACTGTTTATTAACTTTATGGAACACAGACGGCATGAAAGACAAAACTTTTTATAGAATTTAGATTTAAATGGAAATATATTAATGGAAATAGTGGCTTCATAAGTAATTTTTGAAAGTCAAAGTTAAGTACTTAATGTATTTATACCATGAAACATCCTTATTTATTTATCATAAGCATAGCAGATCTAGTTGAGTCAAACAAAATCGTATTAATTTAGTGTTCACAGGGACATATTAAATTAAAAATAAGAAAAATATCTCTTTATGATGAATTATTGAACAGCATAACCCTGTTTATTCTACCTAATTGGTATAAATGCTTATGTTTTGCTAAATGTCTAAAGAATATCTTTTTTTCATTTTTTTATTGAGGTATAATGGGCATACAACATGAGTTACAGGTGTACATCATAATGATTTTATATTTGTATATATTGCAAAAGGGTCACCACAGTAAGTCTAGTTAATGTCCATTACCATACATGGCTGCAAATTTATTTTTTTACTCTTTTAGCAGCTTTCAAATATGCAATACAATATTATTTACTATAGTCACCATGCTGTATGTTACATCTCCATAACTTATTGATTTTATGTATTTATTTTTTAATTTAATTAATTTATTTTTATTTATTTATTTTTTTTGCGGTATGTGGGCCTCTCACTGCTGTGGCCTCTCCCGTTGCGGAGCACAGGCTCCAGACGCGCAGGCTCAGCGGCCATGGCTCACGGGCCCAGCCGCTCTGTGGCATGTGGGATCTTCCCAGACCGGGGCACGAAGCCGTGTCCCCTGCATCGGCAGGCGGACTCTCAACCACTGCGCTACCAGGGAAGCCCTTATTTATTTTTTATACAGCAGGTTCTTATTCGTCATGCATTTTATGCACATCAGTGTATACATGTCAATCCCAATCTCCCAATTCATCCCACCACCACCCCCTGCCGCTTTCCCCCCTTGGTGTCCATACGTTTGTTTCTCTTCATCTGTGTCTCTATTTCTGCCCTGCAAACTGGTTCCTCTGTACCATATTTCTAGGTTCCACATATATGCGTTAATATACGATATTTGTTTTTCTCTTTCTGACTTACTTCACTCTGTATGACAGTCTCTAGATCCATCCACATCCCTAAAAATGACCCAATCTCGTTCCTTTTTATGGCTGAGTAATATTCCATTGTATATATGTACCACATCTTCTTTATGCATTCGTCTGTTGATGGGCATTTACATTGCTTCCATGACCTGGCTATTGTAAATAGTGCTGCAATGAACACTGGGGTGCATGTGCATGACTTATTTATTTTATAACTGGAAGTTTGAATTTTTTTTTTTTTTTTGGCGGTACACGGGCCTCTCACTGTTGTGGCCTTTCCCGTTGCGGAGCACAGGCTCTGGTCGCGCAGGTTCAGCGGCCGTGGCTCACGGGCCCAGCCGCTCCGCGGCATGTGGGATCTTCCCGGACAGGGGCACGAACCCGTGTCCCCTGCATCGGCAGGCGGACTCTCAACCACTGTGCCACCAGAGAAGTGCGTAACATTTTTTTTTTAATACAAGTTGCCTGGCCTTTGCTAAACACTTGACAAAATTTTCCATTTAATAATCAAAATAGCCATATTTTGGGCTTCCCTGGTGGCGCAGTGGTTGAGAGTCCGCCTGCCAATGCAGGGGACATGGGTTCGTGCCCCGATCCAGGAAGATCCCACATTGCGCACAGCGGCAGGGCCCGTGAGCCACAGTCGCTGAGCCTGTGCGTCCGGAGCCTGTGCTCCGCAACGGGAGAGGCCACAACAGTGAGAGGCCCGTGTATCGCAAAAAAAAAAAAAACCAAAAACAAACAAACAAAAAAAGCCATATTTCAAGGCATTAATCATATTTTGTCAATGAGAAAACAGAGACTTGAAGAATTAAATAATCGTTTGTAAGTCATAGAGCAAAACTTGGCAGAAATGGGAGTCGATTCCAAGCCTGCCTTATTTACTGTTGGCTTGCATGCATCTGCTCATTCAGCAGAGCTATGGTGTTTACATTGCACATTTAACTGTGAGAAAAGCATTTAATTTTGAAGGACAAAACTGCTTTTTCCCTCCTTCGAAAATTCATGGACTTAAATATTCAAGGTCTCTGTCTTTGTAAAAGCAATGACATTAATAAGACACTGCCTATGATAACCACCAGTTTGAGTTGGTGATAGAATCATGTTGGTAAATCTGTATCTTTATTGTGTTTTCTTTTTCTCCCCAGAATGATGTAGGAGGACAACGCAGCCTGATAAACAAATGGACCACTTTTCTCAAGGCCAGACTGATTTGCTCAATTCCTGGAAGTGATGGGGCAGATACTTATTTTGATGAGCTTCGTAAGTCACGTTTCATTTTTCTTAAAAAAGTCTTACTAATTAAGTAATTCAGCATTTAATTTATTTTAGCCCCAAATGACTGATTATAAAGCCCAGGACAGCTTGCAGGAGTGGTGCTTACTAAGTTCCCACACGCAAAGAACTTGGAAGTGCTCTAGGTCTGGGTGTTCATCGTAATGAAGAAGTTCCCCTTCTGTGAGTGTCCTCAAAGTTACGAGGGAAACAAAACTGCAGCAAGAGGCAGAAAGATACTAGCTCTGGGACTACAAAGCCCATCCATTCTTCATGTGGTCTTTTATTTGGAAGGAGCCACTGGCTATAGGTAGCAAGAACTTGGGTTCCTTATTCTGTAGACGCCCTCTGCTGGAGAGCCCTGGAGATCTGGTGAACTCTGTTGCTCTGACTTGTTAATAAAAAGGATACTCTGAGAAGCGTTAGATTCTCCTCTTTTGTTTCCCCTTTTTACTCCTCTCAAAGCTAATTCTAGAAGGAATTTTTCAGCTGTAAAGTTAGTATCATTAGCTTTTGCTTTTTGAACTTTATTTTTGGTTTTGCCATGCAGTGTAAAAATGATGATATCATTGAATGACTTGTGTCAGTATTGTATTTACAGTGTTAAATTATATATTCAGTATTCATGGATGATTTTTCATGCTGTATATAAGTATGCTCACCTCTTAAATGATGTTTTAAAGAATATTATTTACATATACTTTAGTATCAGTGTTGCACAAGTAATTACACAATACCACACAAGGAATGAACTAGTCTAGCTATTTTCATATTAGTACCAAATAGGTAATTGAATTACTAACAAGTTGACACAATTACAGGACAACACTTTTTTAACACTGGAGGGTAAAAATAACCTGTTTTTAGTTTCTGTTCTATATGAAATCACATATTCCTAATTGGAAACAGTCATGGAGATTATCAAGTGAACCATCCCATTCATAGGTGATTGAAGTAAACACCTTCGAGGGTGAATGTTCAATTAAGTGTCACACAGCTAGTGAGAAGTTGTCTTTTCCCCTTAATTTCTTATGTCATAATGTAATGACTTTCACTGCTATCTTAATTTTATATACTGTTTAGAGTCTCAGGAATATTTCATTATTAAAGAAAAAGCAAACATGATACTGAAAAATACAAATGTAGAATCATTATTTTTTTCCCATTAATAGAAGACATTTACTTACTCCCCACAAGAGATGAAAGAAATCCTGTAGTATATGGAGTCTTTACCACAACCAGGTAAGTTAAAAAAAAAAAAATGCCTATAATCCTTCTAGAGAATTGTTGTATCTATGTAAGAAAATATTTATGTTCTTTTTGTCCCTTCCTTTTGTGTGAAAAAACACACATTTAAAAAATTTTACTTTTTCATTTATTGTTTCCTAGAAATCTTTTAATATCAGTACATAAAAATGTCTCTGTTCTCTACACCAGCAAAGTATCCCCTATATGGATTAACACAATTTATTTAACTAGTCCTCTGTACCTAGGCATCTGCGTCATTTCCAGTCCTTTGCTAGTACACATAATGCTTCAATGACTAACCTTGTGCATATGCTATTCCCTGTAGGAGCAAGTATATCTGTGAGCTAAATTCCTAGACTACAATTACTGGATACAAGGGCACATACATATGTTAATCATAATAAATAGGTTGAGCTGCATGACAGAGAAGTAATACCAACAAAATACATGTCTTAGTCATTGTCTAGGCTATCATCATGAGATGACACTCTTGTCTTTTAAAATGTCCTCACATACTCTTATTTGCACTTCCCCATTACTCTGCAAAGATGGAAGTGTGACTGTTATTATTACCATATCATCACTGCTCTACTAACTTAGGCAAAGGAAGTTTGTATTACATGTACTTGTCCAAAGAAGAGTAGCCAATTAGTAGTAATACTGGGACTTTGACTAAAAGTATCTTCCTAATTTCTACGCCTGTATTCTTGTCTTCTTTCTGCATAATACTGGCCTGTACTTGTCACTGAGGCTCTGTCACTTCCTTAAAAGTTGTCCTAGCAGCCATGAAGCTTTCTCAAAGAATATTTGGACCCCCACTTAATCTTATTTAATATTAATTTTATTTAATTCATTAACTTACATTTGACTCTGTTCCAAGTGCACTTTTATTCTTGTTACCTACTACTGCCTGTGTTACATTCTTTGAAATACTTTTCACTTTTTCCATAGCGCTGCTATCGGTCGTTATCAATGTATATTGCTATCAGTATTGGAGGAATTGGCAGTATTGGCATTAGTATTAGACAAATGGTCTTACTGCCTCCTTTTGAATAAATTATTAAAATATTTTGTGGGAAAATTATAATTTATTTTCCGAGATATTACTGTCATTTAGTTCACAATACCTTATTTGACACAAAGTCAAATATACTATTGGTTCAGAATGTATCAAAAACAAAATACTATTTGGTTAATTATAAAATTAGAGTGGAAATATTTAAATATGAGACTAGAGAAGATATCCTAAGAAGCTGCTATTTTGAACTCCATGTTTCTGCTAATTTATATCTGAACTAAAAAGGTGCAGGAAGACCACGTGCCTGTAGTTACTCAAGTCAAGTCTCTCAGCCCTGGTTCTCTTGGCATCTTTCCATTCACAGAATGTTCTTTAAAGTCACTGTGTGTTTCACTCACAAGACATAGATGTGTGCCAAAGAAATGTAGCCGCAAGATACTTCTCTTTTTCTCTTATCGAGTTTTTGCCCACCCAGAGTGTGAAGTTACAAGTCAGCTCTTTGTTCTTGGTGTACTTCGTTATTTTATTTTTAATGCTGCCCTGAAGACTGAGGTAATGTCAGGATGCAAGTCACATCCTTGGTCCGATGAGAAGATGTAATTAATCTGCAATAACAGCATGATGTGTCGTTCCTTTAAAGTATCGTAGGCAGGTCATATGATTTTTATGGGGCCATCATTTCCCTTCTTAGCAGCTAGTTTTCTCCCCGCTGCCTGTTGACCATCAGCTCCTGATGCTTCGCATTAATGTCATTCCAAGAATGATTAATGACTGAGTTACTCACGTTAGTGAATCCTAAACTCATTTGTGTAGTGCTAAGTCTCTTAGAGTGTAAAGTGTGATTTTGTTTTTAAGAACAGGAATCATTGAAAATTTTAGATTCAGAGAAAATGCCTTTTAATTTCTGGAAATAAACCAAGATGAAATATCTGATGCTGCTGCTAACAATTTTCTTCATTAGTTTGCAAAAATTTGTTGAATTCCCATGGAGCTTTGCTGCCTCTTAATTAGATGTGCCCCCTTACTGTGTAATCATGATTAATTTTAAGCCTCAGATAAGTTATATACATAAACTCAGAAATTCAAAAAGGAGCAAAAAGATTATTTCAGTGTTTTTAAAATTAATAAAAATTATATGAGGAAATCATTAATAGCCAGTATTTATGGACATTCCCTCACTTTAAGAAAGATAAATATTTATTATTTACATATCTAAATATTCTTTTTTTTAAAAAGTAGGTAATATAACTTCTGATTTCGTAAGTTCTTTAGAAGGCATTATGCTATAATAACTTCAAATAAAATTCAAGAGCATGTGAATAAATATAACACTCTTTCCTGCATATTCCCGTCTGTCCTCCAATTTTTCCAGGTAATTCCTATCTGTCCATCAGATGTCAATTTAGATGCTACCTACTCCCTGAAAACTTACCAGACAGCCTTGTATTGGGTACCCATCTGTGTGCTTGCTTAGTTTACTATAATTACCTGTAATAAAAGTGTTATCAAAACTTATTCAGGATTACTTGGCTGTAAGCTCCTTGAGGACATACACACATTTTGTCTGCTGCACGTCCCGAATAAATGTGTCCACAGCACATGGTTATAGCATGTGCTCAGTGAATGTCCACTGAATGGACCAGTGAATGACTGAATCATGTTGCTTCCTTTCAGCTCCATCTTCAAAGGCTCTGCTGTGTGTGTGTATAGCATGGCCGACATCAGAGCAGTTTTTAATGGTCCATATGCGCATAAGGAAAGTGCAGATCATCGTTGGGTGCAGTATGATGGAAGAATTCCTTATCCCCGACCTGGTACAGTATGTATCCATACTTAATAATCAAAGTATTTTAAGTCCATATTCTCTTCCTAATCCTATTATAATAAACTATGCTATTCACCACAGCAACATGCACTGTGGTTTTAAAATAACTGTTTACTTACAGTGATGTGTTAGTATGTCTGACCTTCACTGGAACTTAAGATTTTTCGTTTGAGTAAGAATTTTAAATACTACAGGAAACAATGGGCTATATCGTAAGGAGCACTCCTCTGAGAATATAGCGTTTATCCTCAACATGTCTATAGAATCATCAAAATGATTTAGTATCTAGAATGACAAATATTCCAAGTTAGAAGGAAATGCTAGTAAGTATTCATCACATACAGCTCTGCATGTAGTTAAGAGTCTTCTAGTCCCCACTTCTGCCTTAAAAAGACTACATCTGTTATAATCGTTCATTTAAATGATCTGTTCTCTTGTTCTGCATTTATCTTTTCTTTATTATGTTGCACCTTGGAATTACATGCATATTTTAGATGTGGAAAAGACATAGAAAGCTCTGAGTCCAAAATTCTGTTCAAATAGCATAAGTCATGTTTAGAGCAGAAATGAAACAGGTAAGAAATGTGTTTCAGAGTTTCTGCATCTGTTTTGGAAAAACTTTGCGATTTAAAATCTGTATGTGCATTATAAATGGCTTTTGTTTTGTTGATGTGATTAAAACAGTTTGTTATTTAAATATTTTAGAATTAGTTAATTGGCCTAATATAAATGTAAAATGCCTCTTTTAAAAAATTAGGATTCATTATGAATATTTCTACCAAGAGCTCAAAATAGTCATCAAAATCCCAGAAAAATCATTGATGTAACCCATCTAATTCTACTGAGTTTTATCTTATGTGTGTTCTTGAAGAGAAAACAGCTGGTAGCCAGGCTTTCTGAATTCTCTTTTCATCTTCCTGTTATGTAACCTGATTAAATTTGGGAACCACACTTTACAGCCATGTCTATTTTCCCTTTCGTAATTCCTCAATATGTTTCAGGGATGTTTCTGAACTGATTATAGGATAATCTCAACTTTGGTGGAAAAAACTTTCTGCAAGTAATATTATGATTTTCAATATTCACTTTTTAATTTTCTTTGAACATCAAAGCTGTACTTGTTATTTTTTTTAAACAGTAACATAGGGTGTAGGTACTCTTCTAAAGGCTTTTTAAATCTTAATGTAATCTTTATAATGACTCTATAAAGCAAATGGTATTATTATTAATGCCATTTTACAGATGAGCTATCTCAGGCACAGGTAAGTGCAGTAACTTGCCCATGGTCACAAAGCTAGTGAGTGATGCAACTGAGTTTTAAACCCAGATATCTTGTTGGTAGAGTCCAAACTCTGAGTCCTTGTACTTGGACACTACATTAAAAACTTTTTATGTTAAATTATATCTATTTTTCCCTTCAATGGAAGATCTTTTACTGAATATACATAGTATATACAATGATTATATGTGTGAAGGTTGTTTGAGTTTTTTGGTTTGTTTGTTTTTTGTTTGAGGAGGCTGATGAAACTTCACAGGGTTCTCTAGCTGGGGAAATTTGACCATACTAGGATTCTGGGATTAAGTGTCAGAGACTATCATATTCTGAGTTGTTTCTACATATGTTTATTCTAAAAAATAAAGACTGTGACCATTCAGGCCATTAAAAACAAATCTTTAATTATCTGGATTTACATGAGAAAGAATTTGGGACTGAAATCACCCACATTCATTACAGAAAATTATTTCCCTACCTATATACAGCAGTTGATTCTTATAATGCTAGAAGTTGATTATCAAAATGACCACCTGCCGATATATCCAGATCACATCTGACAGTGTAGACTGGAGATGCTGCAGAGGTGGCTGCTGTCACCACTTCCCTGCTCCTTCCTGAGAGACCTGTGAATGTCATGGGAGACTAAAGGCAACTCCCACCTTACATGACTCTGCTCGGAAGCACATGGGCACTTCTCTGATATGTGACCCCCGAATAGTAAAACATACATGTCAGTGAGGAGGGTTTTCATCAGTAAGGAAAGAAGCACCTCCTTATGTTAAACAGAGCAGCCTTTGCTGTTGGAATACTCAAAATACAAAGTGTTTACACTGTAGATATTTTCTTGAAGAGTTCAGAATTATCTAGGGAATAAGCTGTATCCAAACTACCAAAAATACTTTTCTTTCTTTTTAATAATTTAGATAAAAGGAAAAATATCATCAGGCATAAGGAAATGCTATTTAACAAAATTATTCTTTTATCCTTTCTAAACATCATTATTCTCCTATGCTTTTGTAAATGTGTAAACACATTCGCATCTGAAGCTAAGCTTTGAGAATTATGCCTCGTAACTAATCTTTAATCCGTAGCCCATACTCGGGCCACTGCTGGTAACTGAGACAGAAAGACAAAGTCTCCCTTAGGAAGACTCTGTTAGAACACTCTTTGATCAGGTACATTATGTTCTTTTATAGAATTTAGGGACAGAAAAATATATCCTAGTTACTGTCAGGGATTATTTATCTTGCTTTATAGTTTCACTTAAAAGCAGCATTCTTTCTTGTTCTGAACTAAACTCAGATTGTGTCTACACTGGTTTTAGATGGGGAGCAACCAGGTAAGCCAGTTAAAAAAATTTATTTATGTAAAATAATATTACTGAGATATTAAAATTTTTTTTTATTTACCATCTTTTTCCAATTGATTCTCTGTAAGAATAGTGATAACCACTCCCCCGAAAGGTTTGCAAGAGTATCGAGAAAGCTACCATAACTAAAGGGTATCAGTTATTTCGAAGTAACTAGCTACTTTTGTACTCTCTTTGAAATCTCTGTGACCACATTTGAAAATGTCTAAAATCGTATGTAAATGTGTAACCTTTGGCTTCCTTAATTCTTTGTTTTCAGTGATATCTTACCTTTTAGTTGCATACAATGCTTAGTCAGATTTTCCACATTATATTTTATATTTGGCGGGCTGGTGCTGAAGTTAGGAATATCATCTATCTGATATGAAAATCTGCTACACAAATAAGCTTTTCATAAACTAAGGTTACCATTTAAATAACTCTGTCATTTAATCACTGAAATTATATTTCACAGTGTATCAAGTAATGTCTCTTGTTAAGTTTGAGAATCTTAAGAACCGGAATGGATGAGAGACACAGCATAATTCACTCTCATTTTACAGAGGAGGAAACTTATGCCCAGAATAATAATTTTCTCAATATCATATCACCAAACATGGCAGAGTGAATAGGGATGTTGAAGTTTTCTGACCAGTCTTTTTTCCTTTATTCTTTGATATTCTCTAATACTCACCTATCCCCTAAATTCACCTGATTAATATGCTACTGAATGCTCTACCTAAAATTAACTGCATGTATTTTTACATATTCTCCTGACATACTTGCTCATCTGTTCTGTTTTGTTTTAAGCAGCCTAATTGTAGTAATTTTTGTTTAAGTGAAGCTATGAGTCTTATCTTCTACAAACCTCCAGCTCAGAAATTTTAGTCAAAAACCATCATTGAACCTGTCTTATGATCCAGACACAGTAATAAGGACTCATGTTATCTGTACATTCTTACAGACAACTTAATGGTGTAGATATTATTATCCCAATTTTATGGATAAGAAAAAGCCCAATGAACCTAAATGTCCATCAACAGATGAATGGATATAGAAGATGTGGGATTTATATTATATGTATAGTGGAATATTACTCAGCCATAAAAAATGAAATAATGCCATTTGCAGCAACATGGATGGACCTAGAGATTATAATCCTAAATGAAGTAAGTCAGACAGAAAGACAAATATCATATGATAACACTTGCATGTGGAATCTAAAAAAATGATACAAATGAACTTATTTACAAAACAGAAATAGACTCACAGACATAGAAAACAAATTTATAGTTACCAAAAGAGAAAGAGGGGGGAGGGATAAATTAGGAGTTTGGATTAACAGATACACACTACTATATATAAAATAGATAAACAATAAGGTACTACTATATAGCATAGGGAACTATATTCAATATCTTGTAATAACCTATAATGGATTCTGAGAAAAGAATATATATATATATGAATATAAATGAATCTCTTTGCTGTACACCGGAAACAAACAGAACATTGTAAATTAACTATTCTTCAATTTAAAAAAATAAATAGAAAAAGCCATTGAGGGTAAGCACATGCTCATGGTCTCATAGTTTTTAAAGTGGTGAGACTAGGATTAAATTTAGAGCCATGTAACTCCAAATCAAATGCCATTAACCCCCATGCCATTCTGCCTTCAAAGTGATAAAATCACACAACCAAACAGAACCTTACATTGTTTCTCCAGAGATCAGTCTGTTCTCTACAAAAATAATAGTGAAGTGTTGAAGCCTTATTGCACTTGGCATTTCTTTTATTGTAATTCAGGGGAACACATCTTACTTTAATCAAAGCATTGCTGAATAATTTGCTTTCTATGAAATGTCAGGATCTTTACTCTAAAAGCCACTTTCCACTTATGTTAAACATTTTAAATAGATTATTTTAAACACCACCTTTGCACTTACATTTTCTCATCCATGTTGCTATGGAGGTTGAATTCTTGGTTGTTCTCCCAGCAGTGCCTTCTGTTGACATTATCACTCCGGTAAATAAACATTAGAACATTCTGTGTGCCATAGCTACTTAATTTTTTTAGTTTGACAGACTTCTGTACTTCCTGTGATAAAAAGTCAAACCTAAACTCCTAGCCTTACAATGATATCATTACTCTACAATGTTAATAAGCCTGGAAATTCAAGAATACACAAGATTCGCTTACATTGAATTCCTTCACTTCAAGTGATTCTTCTGCCCTCTGGTGTCCAAACAGAGTCTCTGAACAAATTATATTTCGTTCAGATGGGCCTTACTGAACTGCTGGGTCTTGGTAATAAGTTCCAAGTGAAATGCAGTATGGAAGAATCTACCATACAATGAGTGATAACAGGTCAGATATAGAAACCAAACTGAGATCAGGCAAAAAAATCTAGGGAAGATTTGTAAAGGCAGAAGATTTTATTTTTGACATTTGATTTATTATTAAAAATTTACTCTGTAGTTTCATTCTGTGTTGATAAGGGGTTTTTAAGATTTATGCATAAATGTAAATATTAATACATGTTTACTTGAAAGTGAGCTTCAGTTTTTAAACTATTCTTTTATCAGAAAGGTGAGAAGAAAGGACTTTTTGAAAAAAATGTATTGTGTTAAGGACACTTATCGTGAGATCTCCCCTCTTACCAGATTTCTAAGTGTACAGTACTGTATTATTATCTACAGGCTGTAATGTTGTATAGCAGCTCTCTAGAACTTACCCAGTGTAATTGAAATTTTATACCCACCGATTGATGACTTCCCATTTTCCACTCCCCCGAGTCCCTGGCAACCACAGTTCTATTCTCTGCTTCTATGAGTTTGACTATGTTTTATATATATATATATATATATATATATATGTGGAATTAAGCAGTTTTTGTCCTTCATGGCTGACTTATTTTACTTAGTGTATTGTCCTCTGGGTTTAACTATGTTGTCACAAGTGGTAGGGTTTCCTTTCTTTCAAGACTGAATAATATTCCACTATATGTATAGACACTTTTTTAAAAAAAATTATTTATTTTATTTATTTATTTTTGGCTGTGCTGGGTCCCCGTTGCTGTGTGCAAGCTCTCTCCAGCTGTGGAGAGCAGGGGCTACTCCCCGTTGCGGTGCATGGGCTTCTCATTGCGGTGGCTTTTGCCGCAGAGCACAGGCTCCAGGAGCGCAGGCCTCAGCAGTTGTGGCACGTGGCCTCAGCAGCCGTGGCGCACGGGCCTAGTTGCTCCACGGCATGTGGGATCCTCCTGGACCAGGGCTCGAACCCGTGTCCCCTGCATCGGCAGGCGGACTCTCAACCACTGCGCCCCCTGGGAAACCCTATAGACACCTTTTAAATTCCATTCATCAGTCAGTGAACATTTAGGTTGTTTCCACATATGGTATGAAGGGTTGTCAAAAAATTAAAAAGTAGAACTACCATATGATCCAGCAATCCTACTTCTGGATATCTGTCCAAATGGATTGAAATTGGGATCTTGAAGAGAGATTAGCACTCCCATGTTCATTTGCATCACTATTAACTATAGCCAAAATGTGGGGTTTTTTTTTGTTTGTTTGTTTTTTGCGGTACCCGGGCCTCTCACTGTTGTGGCCTCTCCCGTTGCGGAGCACAGGCTCCGGACGCGCAGGCTCAGCGGCCATGGCTCACGGGCCCAGCCGCTCCGCGGCATGTGGGATCTTCCCAAACCGGGGCACAAACCCGTGTCCCCCGCATCGGCAGGCGGACTCTCAACCACTGCGCCACCAGGGAAGCCCCCCTTCTAGGTTTTTGATTCTAGAAAGGAGAAGCAGAGGCAGGACTAGAATCTGGGCCTCCTGACTCCAAGTTTCTAAGGGTGTATGACAAAACATCTCTACCATTTTCCTTTAACTGTATATAGGCTGTGTTTCTCTCAAATGGTGAAAGGCAGCTGATTCAAATAACAAATCAATCTCTTCAACTGGATTTCAGCTTTCTTTTCCATAGGGCCAACATTTGCTTTTAAAATGAGGTTCTCCAAATCCCAGGCTACTTACTCCATTCAGTCATGTTTTCATTTTTCTGGAATAGAAATTCTTCTAAAAAAAAAGAGAACCTTCAAAAAAAGATAGACTTACCTGTATATTTATATCTCTGGCCCTTCTAACTCATATTGAATATAGCATCTTTCTTTGCCCATATATGTTATAAACTGACTCTTAGAGGAATAAGTAGGGGGATAGGATGACACCTATTAAATTTGCATGTTTTACTTTATAAATAAAAATGAGACTTCTTTACACATTTAGCTTATTTTTCCCATTTTGCTAAAAATGAAAGCCCAGTTCAGTTGTGCCTCATGCCATGTCTTCCCTCGCACTGATCACCCCTCTGATTTGTTTAAAAGGAAACTGCAACCTGTAGAGAATAGCCCGAAGCAGCAGGGGGAGAAAACTTGTAACAGCTGTCTGGGGACCTGCCAAGGGGCAAAGTTCTCTCATTGGATAAAACCCATTTTTCTCCTCTTATCCATTGCTTCCCACTGCACGACTGAAGGCCCTCTGCAAACACGCAGATGTGCCAAGCATAACACGATCACACCTAGTCAGGGTGGCAGCCAGCCCTGGGAGATAGGCATGCAACCAGGGCTTATTGCCGCTGGGTTTACCCTTTCATCTCAGAGCTGCCTAGGCAGGTCCTTTTTTCTTCTGCTCTTGTGCTGGTATTGTTTCCAGCAACATACGGACATTTTAGAGTTTTGGTAATAGCTCGCTCTTTTTTTTCCCCCCCTTCATATTTTAAACTGTCTTAGAGTTTTTTGAAACGGTAGGTGGAGACACAGATAAGTTCCCTGATTTATTTCTTACAGTCACAGGAGCTAAAGTGATGCAAGTCAGACAAATGTTAGAAAGCTGGAAGCAGAAATAAATTGCCCTCTACAGTATATTCAGATGGACTGAGTCAGCAGGTAGAACTTAAAGTACATACATACAGAGGAAAAATTCGTTAGATTTTTAATACCTGTGACGTATAGCTGCAATAGGAAAGTCTTCTAGGATTTGTGGAAGGAAAATAATTGAATATGGTTATTTAGATGTAGCATTTCCCCCACGCTTTCTCTTTTTCCTTTATGGAATTTTTCTCTCCTTCTTTCCATTTACCTGCATAAGATACTTGGCATCCCAAGCTTAGATCTGTGTGAGATGCAGCTATGATATCAAAGGAAAAATTCCACTGGTTTTTAATATTTGGTTCAAACTGTACAATCTTAAACCTCAGGGAGTATCTCTACCAAATCACTTTCATTTGTGAAAGCAGAGTGGAGACGCAGACCAGAGAGATCACACACAGCAACTTAGAGGATAAAGATCTTATCCAAACACTGGCAGCATGCCATGAGGAAAAGCTGCCATATGAAAAAAAAAACATTTTCAAAGATCATTTTATAATAGTCAGTAGAAGCCAGGTTTCCCTTCTCTTCTTTTTTTGTTAGATTTTATTACACTGAAACTTCTTTGTCAGACGTGAACAATGAGGAAAATTATCACGTTTGTTTCTTTGATGAATGTTCCTAGCTTCATTCACCTATCCTTTCTCACATTAAAATTTCTTATGGTTTGAAAATTTGATATAAAAAACTGACTTGAATGGCACGATGTTATTTCCTTTGAAATATTGGCTACTGCATGATTATAGCTACAAAGTCAAAAGAGATGTTTTTCTTAAGTTGGAGGGCTGTTTCAAAAATGTAATGCAGGCAGAAATCTTGCATTTGCTTTGATTTTAATAATAGACCCACCAGATAGTACCACAGGCATTATAAGCTATAAGCCCACTATGAATGGCCTTTGACTGAGTCTCAAACATGCAGCCTGTAATTGGGCAAGAGCTTTGTATCATTTGAGCTCCGGATCCATTTTGAGTTACAGCTTAATCTACTTAATATAGGGTTCCTAGCATTACTGAGTTGACAGATTTCACTTGGCTGAAAGCAAAGTGCTAGAAACAATGACTGAAGATACAGTCTTAGATCTTTAGACCAACACCCAGCTAGGAATATGATCAGTAAGTACCAAATGGCTAACATTCCAGGACATTTCTAACCTTTTTGGTGCAGACCTGGGACAAGTCAATAAAACTGATCAAGAAAAGATCAGTTTCTTTTCACATGCGAGATTCTTATGAAAGACAAATATATTCTCAAGCTATTTATAGAAAATTAACAGATTTTTTTTTTAAAGTACAACTCCTTTGCTATTTCTTGTAATTTAGTGAGCTATTATGATTTTATTGCTGTAAATTTGAGGTCAGGGTCATTTATTGTGACTAACTCCAGTATCTTTAGTTCCTTGAGAACGACGCTTGTGAATGCTTTGAGAAGCACAATTTCGAGCCTTGACAAGGTTCTAATTAGTGTTGGGTATAAGTGGCTCAGTTCAGTGGAGATTATGTTTCAACTTGTCTAAAAACTAAAACAGGGAGAAAGGAGCACTTTCTTGTAAACTTTGCTTAATATTACTCGTTTTCTTTTCTATGCCTGCATCATCCAGCTAAACTTTTCCATTCCAAGAGAATGTATCAGCCAATGAAGAATTCAAATGTGGTAACAGCATTGTTCTCTCTGAGATAACTTACTAAATTACAATATAATAAAATCATAAAATAGATTCAGTATGTGGGAGGGGAGATATTTGAAGTAATATTTTGAAGGGATTTATGAAATAATTCCCCTTTCATGTTTTGGGAGAGAGGCACATTGAATTCATACCAGTGTGAATGTTTTACTTTTACCACCAGGGGGCAGGGTATGCTAACTATTGAATTAGTGGATGTCAGAAGGCGCACAGGAAGCGCATTTTAGACAGAAGTGAAAAATTCCCTGAGGGTTTCCCCACAGATTCTTTAGGGGAAGTTGTTGACTTGCTCACAGTAAATTTTCACGCCAGTTATGAAAAACTAGATAATTATGATATCAAACTATTGAAGTTCTTTTACAAGTAATTCTATGACATGTTGATTTGTTCCATTTTATTAACAATCATGGTTTTAAGTTAAAACTGAAATTTTACATTAATTAAAGGAAACTGAAAATAATAATGTTTATAGATCACTTTCTTAATTGTTTCAACTCAAATTTCATGTACCTTTGCAAGAAAAGAGCTCACTTTGGGAACTTTAGAAAACACAGGTAAATGGATATAATTTAGAAATCTTTTTGGAGAAACATTGAGAAGCTTTAATAAGCATGATAATTTGTTTCATAAGGTTCTCTTTGATGATCATTAGCCATTCCATCTGCCAACAAGCAAAGACAGTTGTCTTTTGAGATCTGAGGCTAATTCAAGAAGAGAATAGTTCAAAAGACTAAAGAAATATCTAGCATGGGGGTTTTGTATTTAGTTTTCTGAAGTCAAACTTCTTGGAAGAAAAGATATGGATTGGAATTATCAATGTTTACTTGTGCTTATGCAACTGAAAAGTATTTCAAAAGCAAGAGCCCAACTGGACATTGATAAAAGATTTAAAATATGTGCACAATGAATGTTTTATTGAGGTATCAATGATATATAACATTAGTTTCAGGTGTACAACATAATTCGATATTTGTATATATTGAAAAATTATCACCACAATAAGTCCAGTTAACATCAGTCACCATACATAGTTACAATTTTTTTTTTCTTGTGATGAGAACTTTTAAGATCTACTCTTAGCAACTTTCCAATACACAATACAATGTTAGTAACTGTAGCCACCATGCTGTACATTACATCCTCAGGATTTATAACTGGAAGTTTGTACCCTTTGACCCATTTTGCCCATCCTGCACCCTCTACATCTGGCAACCACCAATCTGTTCTCTGTATCTGTGAGCTCTTTTGTTTGATTCCACACGTAAGTGAAATCATACAGTATTTGTCTTTCTCTGTCTGACTTACTTCACTTAGCGTAATGCCCTCAAGGTCCATCCATGTAGCAAATAGTAAGATTTCATTTTTTGTGTGGCTGAATAATATTTCATTGTAATAATTAAGAATATTTTCGAAAGCAAAAACTGGATTTATATACACTGCAGGTAAGCCGCATTTATTTACATCTGTCAATACATGTGATTTCATATTGATCCTGGTGACCATTCCTTTAATATTATCAATGATAAGGCTTAAAAACTTTATTAGAAGTGAAAGTTTCTCAGATGTGTGAACAATGCCTTTACTCCCCTCCTCATTCCTTTTCAGTGTCCAAGCAAAACCTATGACCCACTGATTAAATCCACCCGAGATTTTCCAGACGATGTCATCAGTTTCATAAAGCGGCACCCTGTGATGTATAAATCAGTATATCCAGTTGTGGGAGGACCAACATTCAAGCGCATCAATGTGGATTACAGACTGACACAGATTGTGGTGGATCACGTTGTCGCAGAAGATGGCCAGTACGATGTGATGTTTCTTGGAACAGGTATGCTAGAGCCAAGTTATGCCTTCTTTCAAATGAATTTTTCATTATTAGACAAACAAAAACTTCAAAAAAGTTTACCGGCCAAAATCAAAATGAGTAACTATTAGCTAATACCCAGTCAGTGTTTTTTTTAAACTTGCATAGCATGTGCTTTTAATCGACGACCATACATACCTCCCAGCCTCCATTAGTGTTATGTGAGATTTCAAAATATACTACTATATTACGACTGCAATGTGCCTGCTACAGATGAGGTGCTCAATACATATTTGTTGAATGACTATGGACTAAAACAAATAGGTAAAGCAAAGCTTCTCTATTTTCAAACTTCACATTTCCCTCTCTCTACAGAGATATTTGATGACCTTACCCCAGAGGAGCCCTTCACCCAATTTTGAGAATCACTGACTTAGGTGGCTTATGGTGGTTTCAAAAAAGTTAATCATTAATTTGTAAAGAACTTAAAGTAGAAACGACTTGGTGATTATTTTTCCTGTCCTTGAATTTTTTGGATTAAGTATCACTTTCATTATTAGAGCCCATTTTATTTATTTTTTTGGACTGCCAACTCAGTAATTATAAAATGATTACCTTTTTTTTCAAGGGAAAGAAATATTGCTTATTTGGTGCATCTCAAAAAACAAAAAGTAATATCTAATAATGTCCTTGAATTGTATTGGTAGTAAAGGTAACATGTATCATTAAAACAAAAGCACTACATCCTAGATAATGTTATGTAATTTGATGGATCACGCATTGCATAAAGAAATAGAAATTTGATGAGTTTTTAAGAAATGGACATTTTTATTGAAATGTTTTTAGGACTATAAAACAATTTTAGAATAATTTTATTTTTTAAAATATATTGGTTTTACAAAAGTTAAGTTTATTAGGAAGCGTCTGTGTGACAGACTCAGAGGACTTTAAGAACACCGGTTGTCAAACCTGATTATGTTGCAGATGGCAGTACCAAGGCCCAGGGAAAAAAGTAATACTTTCAAGACTACAGAGATTACTACTGAAGCGTCAAAACATGAAATAATTAGTCCTCCATTCTAATGAGCTTGGCTCCTAATTGCACTGCCCACCCAAAGCTCATTTCTAGTTCTTCAACATTTCAGGGTCAGAAAAGCCATTTAGCCACTAGGTGGTACTACCTAACTTTTACTTAGAAAATTATGAGGATACTAAGATAGATTGATTTTCAATTATGACATTCAGAAAATATATATTTAATATTTTTCAAAGATCCTAGGGTCATTTAAAAACAAATAATCCAGACTATTTTGTACAAATAGGATATTCCCATACATGTTAACCTACTTCAACCTCTGTGCTCAGAAGTTTAAAAGCAACTATTTTAAATTTATTTTTATGTGTAAGTCAGTCTATACATTAATTTCCAAATGGGATTTTTTTCTAAAATGTTCTTTTGATCGTCCTTCTGTAATAACATACCACCTTGTGGACTGCAATATATGATTAATCTTGTGATAATAGTTTAGTTCTTTTAAATTGAACTAAAATCATTTGACAAAATTTTATTTTCTAGCCCATTAATTATATTTCTGTAAGTAAAATACATTTTATGAGTGAGCTACTACTTCCCCCATGTAGATAGCGTCAATGATTTCTCTTACATTTGTTAAGATTATTAAAAAAATATATATTTATCTTTCATGGTGAACTGGATAAGTACTGAATAAATATTTCTTACATTGAGAGAGAAAATTTGTTAATATATTTTAACCTTTTAAATTAAGTTCCAAAAATGTTGTTCCTCTTTTGTTACCCTTTCAACTAATTTTTAAAGGAGACATCTCTATTCCTTGTGTTAGGAATACCCTCTGAATGTGTGTCTTTTAATATTTTCTTTATAAATGTGTTTATGAGCTGAAAGCTATAGTATTTCAAAAGGGGAGGATCATATACATTAAGCTTCACTTCTCGCATGCTTTGTTTAACCTGATTGCTTGAAAGGCATTGAAAAAAAAATGAGGGGAGCCATGTGAAGGTTGCTAGGAGAATGCTTAACTAAACATTGAAGTAGAAACAACAGGATCGTGTGTAATGTATTTTTTCAGACGTTGGAACAGTCCTAAAAGTTGTCAGCATTTCAAAGGAGAAGTGGAAAATGGAAGAGGTAGTACTGGAGGAGTTACACATATTCAAGGTAAGACTTAGGCCAGAGTTCCGGGAGAAGCGATGGTGAACTTGAGCAGTTCTTATATAGGACATGTTCGTGTCAGTACGTCACCACTCTTTCTGAAGAAGTCTTTTCAATTAGCTTCTTTATTTTTCTTTTCCTTAAGCGAAGGAAAAAGTTTTAAAAGCAACTAAGAATGGGACTCATTTTCCCCTGCAGAAATATCACTGAACTTGGGGCTCCTGGGTTGCCCCTCATGACTGAGTTCTCTAAGCATATGTTCAGACAAATCACCACGGTAGATGAAAGCCTAGGGTCTCTTTTACTATCCAGATGCTTTTCTACTTTATAAATTTTACTTTTCAATTTTTCCTCAATTGAATTTAAGGAAACTGGAAGAGTGTATAAATCACGTGTCCCTGCATTTCTGTAAGGAATTCTTTTTTTTAAGTTGCTTGATAGTAAGTCTTTATGCATGCTAAATTCCCCTCAACCACCAGAAGAGTTAGTAGATCTAAAATAATAGTTCTCCAGATTTGGGGAATGTCCTTAGACTTTTAACAGTAGTAAATTTGAACTGTGGCATTCTTTGTAGACCTTCAATGAAATTCAATTTAGAGTTATTTTCTAAAATGAAATTAGAAATAAAATTGCATTTCTTAGAAGAGCTTTTTAAAAATATGCTGTCTTTTATACCATTTCTTGTTGAGACAGTTTATTAAAATAGACTGTTACCATGTAAACTTCTATTGCCTTAAAAGAGAGTAGAGCTCTCTGCTGTGAGGGGCTCAAGTTAATTAACGGACTGGGTTCCCCAGGATCCTGTTTACATTGTGATGATAATAGTGGTCCAGGAGTTAACAAGAACAAGACCTGCTCTCTGGACTCTACCAGAAACAAAGTCGTGGGTAGTTCCTGAGGGAAAAGCCAATGTCAAATATAAGTGCGAACCCAGAGGGCAAAAATAAAGCCTCCGTGATACCCAGAGGCACATTAGACTAAGGCTACTCAGGGGTTATTACTGACCAAGAGGAATTGTTTGGATTCCACTGTTAAGATTAAATAATGACCCTGTTTGCTTAATTCATTAAAAAAAAGTTATTGGATAGAACTTTCTCATTTAACATTTCTTTTCATTTTTTTCATATATTTTCTTAAAGTTTTAATATCTGCTTGTGTTTATTACTTAGTAAATATTGGCTGGTGAGAAATGAATAGTCATATATATAGAGAGAGACATAGACGATAGATAAAAAAATGCTTAAACATTCCATCCTTTTTAGTTTGGCAGCTTTTGTGTTCATGTTTTAAATTTTGTATTGCACGCATAGAGGCTTGTTTTCTACACATAAAACTTTCATGTTGTGAAACCACGTGCATCGTATCTTGCAGTGTTTTATAAAGAATATGCTCATCCACGAGAAGCACTATAACTTTTTAGAATTTTACTACTTGAACAAGTTTTTGAACTACTGATCTAAGTAAGCAGAAAGAGGCAATAAATAATTATGGAGATGTTCTTGTCAACACTAGTTTGAATTATATGGAAGCAGTTAAGATAAGCAGAGTCAGAAGAGGGAGAAACCTTGTGGGTAACCGGGAACAATTTTCAGTGCAGAGTGTCTCCTCATACATTTAGGTAATTTTTCTTTAATAAGATTTAAAAATAACTATTTTGATACTTTTTATTAAGGTTGAATCACTACACATGGGAAGGAAATAGCAAACATTAAGATCTTTTTCTCCTCTATATATAACAGAGCCTTGAAGTTTACTCCAATTATCCTTGGTACACAATAAAACAAAATATTGGCTACTCTAAAAGATTGTTCATGATTATCTTTATTAATAGTTAAATTTTATTTTCAGCATTCATCAGTCATCTTGAACATGGAGCTGTCTCTGAAGCAGGTACTTTCTAATTTTTGTGTAAAAATTAGCCACAAAAGCAAGACTGTTTGCATCAAACTTTATTTTAGGGAAAATCCATTGAAACTACAAGTTAAATTATAAATAGTGTAAAAAGCTTTAGATTATTTGTTTCTTTTATAACTGATTATAGGGCATTGTTTCTGCCTTGCCTTAGGAGACAGGGGACCCAATTCCATTAATCGAATAATACATTCTCCCCTTCCTTTGGCTCTTGAAAATTGAGCTCACTTTCCTAGTCTCATGAGAATGTCATTCTGTCAAGGCTGTAAAGTAATTCATGTAGAATACTAGCCCTAAACATTAAAGATGGTTTTTAATCAGCGAGTCTACGAGTTAGACTATGGACTGCAATGGCAAACAGCCCAGTAGTCACATGGAGCTGGAAGGCAAAGGAGCATGCTAACAAAGTAGACCAAGAATGGAACCGCGTTCTGGGGAAACAGAGAGGAGACGAACTGGTGTAAAAGGGAGCCAGGGGAGCGGGAGAGACCGGCAACTCGAGCTATGAAGGATGCTGCAGGTAACCAGATAAATAAACAGAAGGATGGGACGGGGAAGCATATGCCCAGTAGAAGAGAGGGCCCTTTGAAAAGGCATGAAGAGTGAAAGACTCGAACTTATTCTAATAAGTTTGTGTACAATTGGAGCAGACAGCATAGCTGCACTCGAGGGGCAAGGAGGCTAGAAAGGAACCTGGGGAAGTAAGACAGAAGAAGAGTAGACACATCCTTCCATGGATGCCCTCCTGAGCTGTTGAACAAGTTTATCCGAGACAATGAAGACCTTTAAAGACGTTAAGCAGGCGGGTGTCATGATAAGATTTTCCTCTTAGAGAGAGTAGCCTGGCGTGGCAGTGTGGAAGAGGGGTTGAGTCCTGGGGTGGAGGTGAGGGTTGCTGGAAAACAAGGGTGAAGCCAGCTGAAACGGTAAGGCCACTTACAGGTCATCGAGGAAGGAGATGATAAGGACTGAGAAAAGGCAAGGGGCAGTGCAGAGCGAGGCAGAAATGGATTTGAGAGCGCCGTGTAAGAGAACGGAGAGATAAGGTGGCAGACAGACGGAGTGAGAGTGAAAGAAGATTCAAAGACAACTCCCAGATTCGTGCTGGGGGCGACTGGGATGGTGTCTCTTGGTCAGGGTAGGGTAGGAAGACTAGATTTAGGGGAATCAGCGTGTGCGTGTTTATGTTGTTTTCAAAATAACTCTTGAGCCTTTGTACAGGAAGAAGAGTAAAGATGAGAATCGCAAAGAGGGAAACCCAATGTTCAAGGCAAAGGAAGGAATCATCAAAGGAAACAGAACTCTAGGCAGAAATAAAGAGGGAGAACAAGAGAAAGGGAAGAGACTTTCAAGGAGGCTTTAGTCTTACTGGTATCAAACGCTAGAGAATTATATAGTAAAATACTAAACAAAGTCCACATTTAGCCTCCAGGAGGTCTTAAGTGGGTGGTAGGGGTGTAAGACAGATTTCTATAGGTGGAGTCCGTGTACGTTATTTGTGCCAATATCTATTTCTCAGATTTTTTTTCCCCTCCATTTAAAGTTTGGCATGTCCACTAGACTTGACCGTAAGTTACCTGAAGGCACAGACTATGGCTTATTCACTTGTTATCATCCCCCCCTCTGCCTCCACCACATACCCTCAAGTGAATACATGTAGGGAGCAGTGCATTATTTTCAGGACTTATTTTCAAAATGTGATTCTATTTACTGAGTTTGTCAGTATCCTGCAGGCTTTCACGTGTGATACAGCATCCCACAAACCTCCTTAATACTTTCTTCATAGTGATAGCAAATACTTTCTCTCTCACTTATCACTCAACTTCCTTCAGGGATCCGTACTTCATTAACAAATGAAATGGTTAGTTAAGATCACAGGAAAGTTTTTCATAAACCTCTTTTCAGTCAACTCTTATATAAGAAGCCATGGCAGGAGAAGACCCATCAGTGTTGCCTATAGCATCTGTGCTTGATATAATCTACCAGAGTGTATTTTCAACTACTAAGAAAGAATCTGACATCTTAATTCCTCAGTCTAGCAGCTGGTTTTTGACCTTCTTAAATTACTGCCAAGGTTACTCTAGCTCTCTAGAATGCCGTCCAATTCTGTGTCATCATCTTCAAACCACCATCCAACCAGGAATAGAAGACCGACTTATCTTACTCTCCCTTATGTTTCTGTGCAAGTGTTTATAACAGGCAGGGTACCCGAGGAGACAGATTTAGGTCTGTGATGTGGTATTCAAGAAAGGGAAGTTCTTAAGACTCGTCTGAAAGATGCTTCTAATGCATTTGTTTTGCCTGATTTGCAGCAACAGTTGTACATTGGTTCCCGAGATGGACTGGCTCAGCTCTCCTTGCACAGATGTGACACTTATGGGAAAGCTTGTGCAGACTGTTGTCTTGCCAGAGACCCCTACTGTGCCTGGGATGGAAATGCATGCTCTCGCTATGCACCCACTTCAAAAAGGTGAGAGGCATATCAAATTAAGATGAAGCCTTGCTTTTCACACAATGAATATCTTACACGAATACCTTCTCTTGTAGTTTAAAGAGAAAACATATAGAGAACATGGTCTGTGGTAGGAATATTACAATCTAAATGTTTTAGAGTTTTTCATACAGCTAAATTTTGAAGGAGGATAAAACAGAATGTTCTGAAATCCGGAAATGTGGAAGTCTTACCAAACCAGTTTTGTTTGATGCACAGCAAGCCAAACGTGGAGATGCCAAGATGTGCAGCAGGGAACGGGTTTATTCACAAAGCAGTCAAGCGGGGAGATGGGAAAAACAAGTCTCAAATTCGCCTCCCCAAAGGCGAAGGACTGAGGATACTTACGGGAGAAAGCGGAGGCGTGGGGAGCCTGGGGAAGGTTAATTGGAGATAAGAAAAAGGTGAGGTAATCATCGTTCTACGCAGATGAAACTAAGCTACAAGCTTCTTCCTGGGATGCCTGCTCTGAGCATGGAGTTTTTGGCCTCTGATGTCAAAAGGTCACTGGACACTCCCATGTGCCCAGAGGGAGGGTCAGTGGTCCTAACCAGTCTTAACCGGCTAGAGCTCAAACTGAACACAGCTGACTCCAAGTTCCTAAACAGCTTGGGCAAACATCCTGTTTAGGTTACCTGAGGCTTGGAGGACACGCAAGTTTTTATAGCAACAATTAAAGCAAGCTTGACTAATGAAGGCAGGTCACAGGTTTCATGGATTTAACTGATGATAACCCTCAGTTTCAGAGCTTTAAAAAATTCTGATAAATTGTTTATATCCTTTTTCTTCATCTTTGTCTAAAAGCATGAAAAGTTTGCTTTCTTTACTACTCTACCCTTTGTATATTCTTCCCTTATTTATAAATATGTATATACTCGTAGTTACTGTTTTACAAATAATGTGTAAATATGTTTTTGTAACAGTGTAGATTATATACAGCCCACAGCACATCCCAGTGATTCTGTATAATTTTGCTTTTACTCCAACTTGACCAATTTCTGCCACCCAGATATGCTTAAATATCCAACTACATCCTGCTGTTTGTAGTTTCTTGCTTTATGTGCTCTTAAAAATAATGCTATTCTGGGCCAACAGTACCCAGCTAGGAATTTATTTTACACACACGGGCAAAAAAGTACCACAAATTATATGTTTGACTGTCATTTCAGCACAGTTTTCAATAGCAAAATTATTGGAAACACCCTGAATGCTCATTAATATGACTGATGGTGGCTGAGTATATTAAAATATCATTATTTTAAAGTGTGGTTTATAGTAACACTATTTTCTAAAGTATTGCCCAAAGTATATTTTATTCTACATAAAATGTCAGCAAATTGTATGTGGTATTTTTTTTTTCATCTTTAGGTCTTAACAAAATAAGGTAACAGGTGAGCATATGTTAGTCCCGCTACTACATATGCACTTTTATTTTTTTGAATGTTTACTGATTTGTCAAATTGCAAATTCTAGTGATCACAGATTGAATGTATAGTACAAAAACAGATACTATTCCAAGACCTTTTTATATTCCCTGAAATCTCTGAATTAAATGTAAGTGGGGAGATACCATTATTTCAAGTTTAAAGTAAAAAGTCACAACATTTTTGTTATAGTTTTTGACAAAGAATATACTCACCCTAGTTAGTCTTTGGGGAGTGCTTTTCTTTTCAAGAACCTAAAAAACAAGAATGCTCATTTAGTTGGTAATGAACCTTCAGTTTGATGAATTGATCCTGTTCCTTAAGAAGCCAAGATTTAAAAACATTCTTGACCTTATGTACCTTATACCATCATAATTTTTTCTTCTTGTATTTCTCAAGACTGTATCTCTGATCTTGCAGACAAGCCACTGTGATGTTCTCCCTTACCTAACAATGTCCATGTGAGCCAAAAAATGTGTATGATAAATGAATCTCCCACAGGGCTGTCATCTGGTCAGCATGCCCCTTAAGGAACACCCTACATATCACAGAATGTTTACTGTGACATCTAGGATCTCTGATGTGGCAACATAAAATAACCAAAGCAAATGAAACTGTACTCCGAGTGTAAGACTTATTTAACTTAGATGTGGCAGATCTTTACTTTTTTTATGCAGTAGTTACTATTTTCTCTTAAGGAAAACATGTGACAATAATGTACAAGGCCATTATTTTATTATTATCATTATCACTACTCTCAGAGAAACAATGTGAACTATGTGTCAGTAGATAGAAATAACATCTAGCCATTAGGCCATATCAAACTTGTACTTCTGTTTCAAATGATATTTATCTCGTTGTTTAATCATGTCAGTATAATAATGAATCTTCATATGATAAGGCATTTTGTATTTGTGTGTACTTTCTTACCCACTAACTAAAGCTCTTTTATATCTTATTACTTTTCCCTTGGCTGACTGAAAAAAGAAGATACAAATAGTTACCCCCATAGGAAGTATATAATAACTGGACTGTATTTATATTCAGCCTGTTCTGTTGAATAATTTGTCAAAAGCCAGAGAAAAAGAAAACTGGGGTAGTTAAATGAAATTCAGATCATCTTATTACCAAAACAGGATTTATTCTGAAATAAAATTCAGATCATCTTATTACCAAAACAGGATTTTTTCTGTTAGGACTCTACCACTAGTATTATTTGAATTAATGTTAGAGTGATTGGAATATTGACCTGCATTTAAGTTGAGCAGTAAAGCATAATTCTGCTTCTGCTACTGTTATGAGTGTTAGATGTAGACTTTGTATATCTCAGATATCATGCTTGACGTTCTATTTAATCCCTTTTGCACAGGCGAGCTAGACGCCAAGATGTGAAGTATGGGGACCCAATCACCCAGTGCTGGGACATAGAAGACAGTAAGTATAGGTTTAATATGCTTTTCTCCCACTGAAAATTTTAAGCCTGGTCTTTGTGTGTCTTTTTTATTATACGAGTTAAAACACCTACTCATTTTGTGTAATGCTTGCATTCTGGAAAAGCAATAGGAGGTTTTATAAATCAACCCCCTGTTCACGTGCCTAAGTGGTAATTCTTTGTTATATTTGCTTCATATGGCTTTTAAAATTCCTATACCTTTTTTTTTCTTTTTTAATGCCTTATCCATCCTTGTAAAGTTTGAAACTGCTATTAGAGATAAAGCAGAATATAGTCCAAAACATACGGACATTTAGAGTAAACTCAAAGAGACCCTCCTAGAAAAGTTTGATAAAAGTGTTGGACCTACTAGAAAGAAATTTTAGGTAGCCTGTGCATTATTTGTATTCACTTATTAATTTGTGTATCCGTTCAATCAGTAAATATTTATTAAGTGACTTCCATGTGCATGTAATTGTCCCGGATCTACTTTGAGAGAAAAAGCTCTTTAGAGAACTTACAATTCTTTGGGGAAATGTCATAAGGCACAATTAGTGATGTGGGAGTTTAGCAAAAAAAGAGGTCACCAGAGGCTGTACTGTTCAGAGAAAATGTCATAGAATGGAAGATCTTGAAAGTCTGAGTGTGAGAAGGGCAGAGTGGAGAATTGAGAGGAAGTCTGTTGAGTGACTCTGATAACAAAAAAAAATCTGTAGAAGTATATATTCCAGAGCTTTAGTTACTTTCCACTCCCAGGCTCTGCCTTCAGATAGAAAATATATGCACACGCACACACACACACACACACACACAACTGGAAGAAGAAATGAACTGCCTTTCCATCATCATATTGTTAGTAACCACCTACCACTGAATAAACAACCCAGATTTCATAGTCTATAACTGCTGGTCTGGCAGAGTTTTCTTTTTTAAAAACAAAACAATTATTTCTAATTTATAATATCATTCTTCTGAAAAATAAACTCTAGTCCAGAATAGTACGTTTGTCTTCCTGTTCTAATGTGTAGGTGACTCACTGTAATGTATGGTGTTTTATTTAGCGATCATTACTGTGTGCTATGCACAGTTTTTCACATGTGCACATGAGATTAGGAGGGACTATTTTAGGTACTGAGGATATGCTAATGAACATAAAACAATCTGTGCATTCATGGATCTTACATTTAAATGTGTGTTAGGGGAGGGAGCAGGCAACAAACATAAAAACAAGTAAAATATATGCCATGTCATATAATGATAAATGTTATAAGGACTTATAAAACACCATTGCTTACTAAGGCACTCACAATTACTGTGTCCACTTCATCACAGCCCATTCTTGTTATAGCCCATTGCACATCTCCTTTTCATCATCACCACTCTAACCCAATATATTCTTTGTCAAGATCACCAGCAGTTTCCTCCTTGCCAAATCCAATGGCCGCTTTTCCGTTCCCAGTTTTACTTACTCTCTAGCTCCCTCCTCCGTGGAACACTTTCTTCACTAGGCTCCGTGCAGTGATGTGCTGGAGCCAGCTCTTATGGCCCCATGAGAGCTGACTGTGTATTACGGAGGAATTTTGTGAGCTGAGTTTTAAACCACTGGTAGCTTGAATCAGCTGTGGCAGGAGTGTTTACACCAGGAAAATCGGCAAGCACTACAAATAAGGGCTTTTTGTTTTCAGAGATGGTCTCCCCAGCACCCCTCTGCTTCACGGCACCACGGGGAAAACTTCTGGTTTTTCTCTTACCTTACAGGTTTCTCCTTCTGAGTGTTCTTAACTTTCCTTTTCATCCTGCCATCTAAATATCCAATCTCTGTATGTTCACTCCTTAACGCCATCCATTTCAATACTATCAGAGGCAATTTTTTTTTAGTTTTTTTTTTAATTGAAGTACAATGTTGATTTACAATGTTGTGTTACTTTCTGGTGTACAGCAAAGTGATTCAGTTATACATACATATTTATTCTTTTTCATATTCTTTTCCCTTATGGTTTATTACAGGATATTGAATATAGTTCCCTGTGCTATACAATAGGACCTTGATGTTTATCCATTCTGTATATCATCATTTGCATCTGCTAATCCCAAACTCTCAATCCATCCCTTTGCCGTCCCCCTCCCCCTCCCCCTTAGCAACCCCAAGTCTGTTCTCTGTGTCTGTTTCTGTTTCATAGATAAGTTCATTTCTGTCGTATTTTAAATTCTACATATAAGTGATATCATACGGTATTTGTCTTTCTCTTTCTGACTTACTTTGCTTAGTATGATAATCTCTAGGTCCATCCATGTAGCTGCCAACGGCATTATTTCATACCTTTTTATGGCTGAGTACTATTCCATTATATATATATATACACCACATCTTCTTTATCCATTCATCTGTTGATGGACATTTAGGTTGCTTCCATGTCTTGGCTATTGTAAATAGTGCTGCTGTGAACATTGGGGTGCGTGTATCTTTTCAAATTATAGTTTTGTCCAGATATATGCCCAGGAGTGGGACCATAGGATCATGTGCCAACTCTATTTTTAGTTTTTTGAGGAACCTCCATTCTGTTCTCCATAGAGGCTGTACCAATTTACATTCCCACCAACAGTGCAGGAGGGTGCCCGTTTTCTACAGCCTCTCCCGCATTTGTTATTTGTAGACTTTTTTTTTTTTTTTTGGCGGTACTCGGGCCTTTCACTGTTGTGGCCTCTCCCGTTGCGGAACAACAGGCTCTGGACGCACAAGCTCAGCGTCCATGGCTCACGGGCCCAGCCGCTCCGCAGCATGTGGGATCTTCCCGGACCAGGACACGAACCTGTGTCCCCTGCATCGGCAGGCGGACTATCAACCACTGCGCCACAAGGGAAGCCCTGTAGACTTTTTAATAATAGCCATCATGACGGCTGTTAGGTGGTACCTCATTGTCGTTTCAATTTGAATTTTTCTACAATTAGCAATGTTGAGCATCTTTTCATGTGCCTATTGGCCATCTGTACGTCTTCTTTGGAGAAATGTCTATTTAGATCTTCTGCACATTTTTTGATTGGGTTGTTTTTTTGGTTTGTTTGTTTTTGTTATTGAGTTGTATGGGCTGTTTGTATATTTTGGAAATTAAGCCCTTGTTGGTCACATCATTTACAAATATCTTCTCCCAGTCCGTAGGTTGTCTTTTTGTTTTGTTTATAAGTTTGTAAGTTTGATTAGGTCCCATTTGTTTATTTTTGCTTTTATTTCTATTGGCTTGGTAGACTGACCTAAGAAAATATTGGTACAATTTATATCAGAGAAATATTTTGCCTACATTCTCTTCTAGGAGTGTTATGGTTTCATGTCTTATACTTAAGTCTTTAAGCCATTTTGAGCTTATTTTTGTGTATAGTGTGAGGGTGTGTTCTAACTTCACTCGATTTACAAGTGGCTGTCCAACATTCCCAACAACACTTGCTGAAGAGACTGTCTTTTCTCCAGTGTATATTCTTGCCTCCTTTGTAAAAGATTAATTGACCATACGTGTGTGGGTTTATTTCTAGGCTCTCTATTCTGTTCCATTGATCCATATGTCTGCTTTTATGACAATACTATGCTGTTTTGATTACTGTAGCTTTGCAGTATTGTCTGAAGGTTGGGAGGGTTATGCCTCCTGCTTTGTTCTTTTTCCTCAGGATTGCTTTGGCAATTCTGGGTCTTTTAAGGTTCCATATAAATATTAGGATTATTGGTTCTAGTTCTGTGAAAAATGTCAGGGGTAATTTAAAAGGGATCTCATTAAATCTGTAGATTGCTTTGTGTAATATGGCCATTTTAACAATATTAATTCTTCCAATCCAAGAGCGTGGAATGTTTTTCCATTTCTTTAAATCGTCTTCAGTTTCCTTTATAAGTGTTTTATAGTTCTCAGTGTATATGTCTTTCACCTCCTCGGTCAGGTTTATTCCTAAATATTTTATTTATTTTTTGATGAGATTTTAAAAGGGATTTTTTTTCTTTTTTTTTTTTTCACTTTCTCTTTCTGATGCAACCAATTTCTGTATGTTGATCTTGTATACTGCTACCTGGCTGAATTTGTTTATCAATTCTAGTAGTTTTTGTGTGAAGTCTTTAGGGTTTTCTATATGTAGTATCATGTCATCTGCATACAATGACAATTTTACCTCTTCTCTTCCAACCTGGATAACTTTTCTTTCTTTTTCTTGTCTGCTTGCTGTGGCTAGGACTTCCAGTGCTATGTTGAACAGGAGTGGTGAGAGTGGGCATCCTTGTCTGGTCTGGATTTCAGCAGGAAGGCTTTCAGCTTTTCACTGTTGAGTGTTATGTTGGCTGTTGGTTTGTCATAAATAGCTTTTGTTATGTTGAGGTATGTTCCCTCTAAACTCACCTTGATAAGAGTTTTTATCATGAATGGATGTTGAATTTTATCAAATGCTTTTTCTGCATCTGTTGAGATGTTTTGTTAATCATGTGGTTTTTGTCTTTCTTTTGTTGATTTGGTGTATCACATTGATTTGCATATGTTGAACCATCCTTGTGACCCTGGGATAAATCCAGTTTGGTAATGGTGTATGATCTTTTTTACGTGTTGTTGGATTTGCTTTGCTAATATTTTGTTGGGAATTTTTGCATCTATATTCATCAAAGATACTGGCCTGTAATTTTCTTTTTTGCTAGTGTCTTTGTCTCATTTTGGTGTCAGGGTAATGGTGGCTTCATAGAATGACTTTGGGAGTGTTCCCTCTTCCTCAATCTTTTGGAAGAGTTTGAGAAGGATTGGTATAGTTTCTTCTCTTATTGTTTGGTAGAATTCCCCAGTGAAGCCTTCTGGTCCTGGACTTCTGTTTGCAGGGAGTTATATTATTTCAGATTCTATTTCACTTCTAGTGATCAGTCTGTTCAAATTGCCTGTTTCCTTTTGATTCAGTTTTGGTAGGCTGTATGTTTCTAGAAACATGCCCATTTCTTCTGGGTTGTCCAGTTTGTTGGCATATAATTGTTCATAGTATTCTCTGTCAGAGGCAATTTGACTCCCAGATTGATTGTCCAGTTCTGAACTCCCGCCTGTGTGCAAGACTTGTATGCTCTGTGCCTGCTCAAGAACCCCTCTCATATGCCTAATAAGAATCTCAAATATACCTGGGAAAGAATTCTTGTCATTTTCTCTAAAACCTACTTGTTCTGCAGACTTCCCCATATTAATAAATAGCACCACCACTCACCCAACTGCTTTGTCAAAAAGCAGCTAGGAGTCATCTTTTTATGCTTCTCTCTCTTTTACATCTTATCACCAGCCTCTCAGTACAGACCTTTGGCTCAGTGGTCACAACTGCCACTTCTCATCACCTCCACAGATGCCATCCTAACCAGACCCACCAGAACTCTTCAGTAGCTGCTAAACTGGTCTCCCTGCTTCCATGCTTGCCTCCCTTCAGTCTAGATCCCACTCAGTAGCCAGAGTAACCTCTTTCTAAACTTCAGTCACGGGGCTTCCCTGGTGGCGCAGTGCTTAAGAATCTGCCTGCCAATGCAGGGGACACGGGTTTGATCCCTGGTCCAGGAAGATCCCACATGCCACGGAGCAACTGAGCCCGTGCACCACAACTACTGAGCCTGTGCTCTTGAGCCCGCGTGCCACAACTACTGAAGCCCGCGTGCCTAGAGCCAGTGCTCTGCAACAAGAGAAGCTACCGCAATGAGAAGTCCTCGCACCGCAGCTAAGAGTAGCCCCTGCTCGCCACAACTAGAGAAAGCCCGTGCGCAGTAATGAAGACCCAACGCAGCCAAAAAAAACCACACTTTAATCAGATCTTGTCACTCCCTTACTCAGAATCTTTCACTAGCATCTTAGAGCGATTAGGAAACACCTCGCAGGCCATGGTAAAGGCTGTGGAGTGTTTCCTAATCGCTCTAAGATGCTAGTGAAAGATTCTGAGTAAGGGAGTGACAAGATCTGCTTCCTAACACCTTGTCTGACCCTCGCATCACTGTGGCACAGCTTGCTCACAGGCTTTCTCTTTTTCAAAAGCACCAGTCTGGTTCCTGCCTCAGCCCTGTTTGCATTTGTTTCCTCTGTACCTGAAGAACTCTTCACTTCAGGTGTCCACGTGGCTCCATCTTCACATCATTTAATCCCGGGATTGAAATGTTAATTTCTCAGAGACACCCTTCCTGACTAACCTACCTGAAATACCCTTCTAGCCCTAATTATTCCCTAATCTACTTTATTTTTACTTGTAGTGCGTAACACAGCCAGATACTATATTCTTTATTTATTCATTCACTTGATTATTTTGTCTCTGTCACTGGAATGTAAAGGTGGTGAATTTGCCTGTCATAGTCATCCGTATATTTCCTGCACTGAAAGCAATGCCAGTATGGTAGGCATGAAAGAATCTTTGCATAATGCATAGGTAAAAGGAAGGATACCCAGATGGAGAGCACTTGAGCTGTGCCTTAAGGAAACAATCAAATTTTACTAAGTAGATGAAGTAACAATTATTAAAATCAGAAAGAATTCACATAGGTTTTGTTAAGTTTGTGATGATCCCTTTGTTATTGTCTATAGAGTTCACTCTATAGGTGCTAAGGAGCTATTTCATATTACTAAGAAAAATTGTTTTTAAAAATAGAAGTAATTTATACCTGTTTGGTGACTGATTGGAATAGGAGAAGCCAGAGACAGAGAATCAATTGTGAGAATTAAAGCAGAGATTATGAGGGTATTTACAAACTAAGCGTTTTCGATCTTAGGGGAGAGGAAGGGTCACATTTGAACACTTGTTTCTGGTAAAGAAGAAAGGAGATGACTTGCTTATAACCCACCATAAATATGTGTTGCATTGAGTCGGTCAAGTCTTGAATAACTGGCAAATAGCTGTTTTGTTTCTTCCTTCCTTCCTTTGTTCATTAATTGTTATATACTGTGATACTGCATGATTATTAATGATATAAAATCAGTAATTCATGTAGATGAACTGTGTTTAACAATGTTAAACACATATAATCTTGCTGCAGTGACTTCAGTGACATGTCATATGTGTATTCTAAAGAAATATTCCAGATATTTCTCTATGAAAAAAAATTTTTCCCTGCAATCTGGAAGATTAAAACATTATCTTTAAAATTATTTTATACTTAATGAGAAGATATTCTGCTATTTAAAAACATTATTGTATACAACTTTTGCACTTTTAAAAATGGATAGTAACAGACATTATATATAGTATGTATGTATATATGTGTGTGTGTATATATATACATACATACATATAGGTTTAAATTTAAAAATAGAAAATTTTAAATTCACAGATAAAACAAACATTATTGGAAGAAACAATAAATTAACTTCCAGTCAAACTGATGTAGGGATGAACTTTGTTTCAAAGGGTCACTGTTTCTACTGATTTGAAAATGGATTTCTTATAATCAGCTCACTATTTCACTTTTCCAGTTGATTTCACTAATTTATCTTTCACTGAATTGACCAATTCTTTGGTTGAATCTGTCTAATTGAGTTTCTCCCGAGCCCTTGCCCCATCACCTAAACAATCAGCCTGCACCCTCCCTGCTTTGTTCATGAACTCCCTTTGCTCAGGAAAATGGTATCTGTTACTATGAAGTGATGCGTGTCTTTCTCTTCCGTGATCGGCACTGGTGATCTTCCTGTGCATTAGGAAGTTATTAGCTGTGAAAATCGTGGCTATAATCTGTTAAATTGCCAGAAGAGAGTGGATAGATTACAGATTTCAAGTGGAATCCACACATTTTGAAGGTTAGGTAAGGTTAATTCATAATGGGGTCAGCATGTTTGACTTAATCACTGCTGGTAAGACACAAATAAGTTCAAAAGAAGTTTCTTGAAAAGAAGCCTAACTGTTGGATGCATGTGCATTCATGCCATTTGCTGATAATTCTGCGTGCTTAGGTTTAGGATTCACTTAGGCCCCTTAAGCCTTACTCTGGTTTATGCCTAAAATGCTAAGTAGGCCCATCTGCAGAATTGAGACATGTGAATATACGATGAAAAAGTGCATGTTTGGGCCAGGCTGAGAAGCTGTCATTTTTTATTTGATCAAATCTGAGCTACAGATCTTAGATCACACATGGGACACAGCCTTTGGCTACTCTGAAAGGAATGTATTTCAGATGGTGCAGTTGATTTACGAGAATAAGGTGTCTGAGACACTGTTCCTTTAGCCTCCCATTAACTATCTTATAGCAAATGCATGTTGGGCTATAATATCCCTCTTTGAATAAAAGAGAACATTTTTTGGTAGATAATACAGATAAGGTCCTGATTCTGAGTATTAGAGCATCTAACTGATTAGCATCGTCATAGAGTTTCATTAAGTATAGAGCACTGCACTGACTTTTCTGAGATCAAAATGTCATATGGTCATAACACATGGTTATATGTTATATGGTCAGCTCTGTGGACCAAATCATAATAGAATTTCTCTTTAGAGGTAAGATAAATTGCTCTTCAGAAATATCTGAAGAATGAGTTATATTTTATATAAATTAAAAGGCATTAAAGCATTAAAAGATGTTGAAGTTTATTCAGTTCAGCTCAGAGAGGCTCAGTGTTTAAAGTTAGATCTTGTGAATTCTTATTTAAAAAAAGAAATTGCAAAAAGTTAATATATTGATGAAAGAGTAAAAATTGCAGTGCAGGGATAGAGTTTTAAAAATCTCTATTAGATAGTATTCTACTCTCAGGTTACAACATTATAACATGAATTTCCTTTCTCTTTAATAATGTGTATGAATCTTTCCTCCATGGCATCTGTTCTAAATCAGTCTATTTTCCCATTGCTTTTAAAATCGTGTCAAGGTTAATCTCCTATTCCATGTTTGCTTTCCAGGCATTAGTCATGAAGCTGCTGATGAAAAGGTGATTTTTGGCATTGAATTTAATTCAACCTTTCTGGAATGTATACCTAAATCCCAACAAGCATCTATTAAGTGGTATATCCAGCGGTCAGGAGATGAATATCGAGAGGAGGTAAGTTATAGTCATCAAAGAATGCTCACCTTGAGGGAAACAGTGTAAAACTTAAATCAAGTTTAGGTTGTGAGAGGAGATGTTCGACTTTTAGTGCCAAGTGGAGCTCTTATCACTACATGATAACAAGGAAAATAAAATTTTATACTCTCTAGCACCCAAGGTAACAATGCCTTTGAGATATGAATAGGCCAATTTAATGCAAATGTGTTAATAAATACACTTAAAAGCAAATTGAATTAAAAAAATACAGGATTCTTCTTCTACTTTTTATTTTTCATTGATGGTCTATATATTAGAATAATTCCCTGATCAAGAACAAGACTTTCCCCTCACAAAAGCACAATGACTAAATTCTCTCCCTCATTGTGTTCAGTTTAGATCATAAAACATGTCAAGTTTGTACAGAAATGGAAATATCTATCTTATCATATCACAGGAGCAAGCTGGATAAGTATCTGGACATCTGTACCTTTCCACTCTAGTGTATTAAAATTAAATCAACAGAGGGAAAAGCAATATGGATGCTCTACTCATCTTTTGACTTTTTTCTGTTTGTTTTTTTCTAACACATACATGTGATTAAAACATATCACAAAGATTTTGTGAGATATGTAGGTTATATATGTTACTGAATTTAATGAGATGAGTTTGGGTAGTCTGAGAAATCCTGTATTATTCAAATGTCATGTAACAAAGGTTAAATGACAGAATTTTTATATTTCTATTCTAATGCCTATGAGAAACCAGTGATACTCAGTCTAGATTTCTAAAAGCCCCAATATTAAACTAAGGACACTGTAATGGTAATGGAGTGAACACAGGCTCAGAATTAGATGCGTTGAGTAATGATTCTTTGGTAATATTACTGAGGACTGTGGGCTGGAATTTTCTAAGGTAAATAAAATCAGTGCAAAAGTTACTGTCAAAATTAAATGAGAAAATATATACAAGAATGTGTATTTCAAAGCAGAGGATTACTCACAAGTGTAAAGTATGCATATAAAATTGCAGGCACTCTCTACTGGGAGGACGTGTGAAATACGAAAGAGCACTGATGATGTGTTCACCCTGACTGCTGAGGGTTCGTAAGCAGGTGGTGACTTCTCTAGCACTCAGTTTGTCTGCCATATAAGCAGGTGGACCAGATGTTCTCTAAAATATCAGCCTCCTTGTGAAGTCTATAAACATTTAAATAGTGTATGTAATCGGTCAAACATTACTGTGTAATAGTGGTTCTCAACCTCAGGTAGTTTTGCTCCCAAGGTATTCACATTTAGCAATACCTGGAGACATTTTTGGTTGTCACGACTGGGTGGACGGAGGATGCTACTGGCATCTAGTGGGTCGAGGTCAAGGATGATGCTACCATCCTGCAATGCACAATACCTCACAATAGATAGCCATCCATCTCACCCAAATGTCAGTTGTGCTAAGGCTGAGAAACCTTGGAGTCAAAGAACCAAATTTTATCATAAGTGATTAATGTAAAGATATGTTCCACTGTTACATTAAGAAATTATCATTCTCTTCATCTGAGAATAATTTCTGTATCAAAATATTGACCCTTCACATACTTAATACTAAGGGAATAACTTCCTTCTTTATTTCAGATTTCCCTGGTAAAACTTGATTCTTCATTGTTCCTAACATCCATAAGTTCTAAGAGTATGGCATATCCATATTTATACTAAATATTTATTTTAAGAGTCTCACTGTTTACCAATACATATTGAAGTTTTACCTGACACAGAGGTGATTTAATTTCAAGATATAAAGCATTTATTATTTATCCATGAAATATTGCAAGGACATTATCTGAATTTTTGTAACATGCAGATTTTCTTTTAGATATATTGCAGTATTTTACTTTTGAATATCCCAAATGACTATTTTTAATTTTATAGTTAATAAAGTTTGATAATTTCATTTAAATATAATTTTTTAATGATTTTTTTTTTTCTCCATGACAAATTTAATCTGACTTTTAAAAAATGTGGAACTCTGCTTGGGATACTCTCCCAGTTATAGAGATGTACGTTTGCCTATGCATGTTTGCACTCACATCTTTCATGTTTCCTGAAAATGCTATACATTACTTTAATGTATGTTTTAAGTATATCAGACAGTCATGGTGGTAGCATGCTCCATAAATTTCAATGGAGCAGAAATAGTGTATTTATTGATTTATACTTTAAAATATTTTAGCTGTAATGTTTCAACTGGTATTTTCATCTACCTTTGTAAATAGTTATACATTGTCCAGGATATGCAGTACTGCTTCCTGAACTGAGGAAAGGGGCAAAATCCAGACTAGATTTGAAGCATTCTTCCCAGCAGGATACCCTCTGCTCTTTACCAAGAAGGTCACAGTTTGAAATCTTTCCTCCACTCAAAAAAAGAAAGAAAAAAAAAAAAAGCCTGAGGGAAGGCCCAGGATCTCCTGTGGCACAGAGGCTGTCACCAGGTTATTCTCTGCCAGGAGGAGAACATTTCCTTACTGAGTTGTTTCACAGTTGGGTGCTGTTGGGGAGGTCATGAGTCAGTTATTCACTGACTTTCTTATAAAGCTGTTCTTGAAATTGATGATGTTTGTGCTGTAACTAGCAAGTTAATCGGTCCCCAAGCTTCTGTTGAACTTCTGAGATCTGAATAAATAAAAGAGGCAGTACCTTATACCATTTGTGATAGTATTTTTTCTGTGGATTTTTAAAACATTTTAAAAACATCTTCAAATATTTGTATTTTTCTATCTGTAGGTCTTCGTTTTATTTTTGTTGCTTTTATTATAAAAGCAATATAAATGGTTTTGAAAATAAACAACTATGAGACCACTAAGTGTAGATAAGCACAAATACTATTCTGATGTCTATTCCACCTTTTTTTTTTCCTACTTACCATTACACTATAAGCATTTTCCCCTGCCATTCAATTTTAATACCATGTTTCCTGTCCCACATCCCTGCCATCCTGATGACACAGTCATCCACAGATGTTCCATGTTTTATTAAGTTCACGTAACCTCTTAAAAAAGCAATCAACTTTCCTTTAGCTAAATCTTTCTCTACTTGTCTATTTTCTTAGGACAAATTCTTAAATGTAAAATAAGTGAGTTAAAGACTTTAATTATCTTACAGCTTTGGATAAACAACTGCATATTGCTAATTTCTCATCAAAATCACCATATTGGTAAATTGCCTTACGTATCATTTGCTTGGTTTATGTTGATACATTCATTTAAAAATTATTTTAACAAACCCCTTTATATTATAGATATTATCATTTTAATATTATGCGTATTATATGTAACTTTTTATTGTTTTCTATCTCTAAAAATTTTTGTGTGTCCCTAACACACACAAGTTTTATGTTTTATATAGACAAATCTATTGATTTATATTTCTCACTTGTGCTTAGAATTTCCTTCCCCAGTGAAACAGCAAATATATATTTTCTAGTCATTTTATGATTTTATTTTTACAATTACAGTTTACATTTTATATTTACATTTAATTAAAGATATTAGTTAATCTAGCAGTGAGTTATGTATTCATTCGATTTTTTTTTTCTTTAAATAATGAGCCAGTTGCCTCGGCACTATTTTTAAATAAGTCGTCTCCTATGTTTGTTGAAGAAGGGAGATATTCTTGAATCCCTAGTCACTTCCAAGACACGTGCAGTGCTTTCGCTATGAAAGACCTGACAGGTGAATTATATGCAAAGGAATTACCATTAGGCTGCTATTATCAGAGAAGGAAGTCACTGACCTTTACCTGCTGTTTAGTACCTAACTGTCCTTTGTCCCTTACCATGTTTCTCTTTTCACTTCAAATGAATTGCCCTTCACTGAAGATCTACATTGAATAATGCCAAATATATTATCCTTGCTCACATTAAGCAAATGGATAGTTGACCCCGGTTCAAGCATGGTTTTGATATGTAAGGCTGAGCAGTTTTTACTTATCACTTCTAGAGTGAAGAACATTCCATGAGTTTAAATCACTGGTCAGAGATTACATTATCTCTTTGTAGAGGAGCTGAATTTTCTAAATTGACTGTGCTGACATTTCACTGTCGAGATGCAGTCTGCATAATGCGTCCTATTCCAGCACGGAATGAAAGCACTACAGAGAATGGGAATGTAAAGTAGGCAAATGTTAATCAACCACTTAATTTCTGGGTCACAGATTTCTATCTCTAGACTGCAAAAATCCTATGAAAATACATCAATTCAAAATGTGTTTTATTAGAGATACCATTTCATGAAAGGCATAGTTTTGAAATTTTAGGAAGAGAAAAAAATCACTTAAATGATCTAATAGACTTTCTGATCTAATAAATCCAGAAAGAAATTCATTAAAGCAAACTTTTTATCTGTAGGTCAAAAACCAAAAGAAAAAGTAAGCATTCCATCAAAGAAAGGAAAGGTGAAGGACCACGATGGAGTAATGAAATGTCAGGTGTTTATGAAACCCTGAGTCCTGTTAGGGACAGAAGTAGACTGGAAAGGAGAGAAGGGGGCCAGACTTCAGAGTAGAATAACATAAATGGGACACAAAAAGAGAATAGCAAAAATAATGATGAAGTGTTGCATCGTATGTGTGAAGTCACAAAGTCATCATTCCTTCCTGTCAGAAGCTTAAAAAGAACAATAAAAACTAGTGACTCAGAGCTGTGACAGTCTCTAAAAGCCACATTAAACGCAGTTTAAACATTAGTAAGAATACCAGCTAGGAAAGAACATCCAGAGATGAAACGGAACGGAAGTCACGCACTTTGGTCATCATGCTGGTAACCACAGGCCATTTTCAGTTAAAGAACTACAGAAGTAAAGGCTTCAGAACATCACCTCTCCAGCAATATGGCAGCAGTCTATGATACTGCTAATAATACTTCACACTCAACCTTCAGAGAGTTTTACTTTTAACACCCCAAATACACCGTACGCTGTGTCACCAACTTGATAAATGGGACACCAATTGGGGAAGATAAATGAGTAGTCATAGGAAGCAGAGCAGATAGGGACCAGAACGTGGGCTGTGGAGTCACAGTTTCAATTTCACGTTCTAAGATATATTTAAATGAAAAAACAATAATTCCTACAATAAAATTATTTAAAGGAAGATATGTAGTATGTGTTACATTTGAGATTGATATGATTGTTTAAGACTGATCCTTTAGAGCTCTACCAATTCAAATTCCCTTTTATTTTTGGCATCAGATTCCTATAGTTTCTGAGAATGTAAGTCACTTCAACATTAGTTTGTATTACAGTAGCATTTAAAAATATGTGGGCCTTTAGATAAATCCATTAGAAAAAAAAAAATCTACTACACACCAATTCACCAAATGGGCAAAGTAAGGGAAACAAACCAACCCCTGATGGTGTGGATTCGTTGTAGCGCAAGGGCAGGGCTGGAGACCATTCAGCCTCATTAACCAGGGATCTGAGCTGTGACCTGCCTTTGGCCTTGTGTGGTACCCCGCCAGCTGCACTTCTCTGGCATAGAAGGTGGTTGGCCATATACTTGTTAGTTAACTGGGCTGGTAGCCAGAGATGTTTCTTTGCCTTTTCTCATATTTCCAGAATTGGAGGGATTTTTCCTACATATTTTTCACATAAAGATGCAAAGTATAGTCCACCCACTGTGAATAAATTTAATTTAGCCGTCTTTATGCCTCCTTGATTTCCATCAACTCTAAGTCTACAATACAGGGGCAGATGTGTAAACTGGGAAATCTTCCAGACTTCTTTGTTGTTATTCTACTTAATGCTGAGCCGCTCAACAATACTCCACATTAAACAGGGCTCTTGTGTCGGTAAACATGCCTGTAGTTTATTGAAGATAGGTTCTCTATTCACACCAGATTGGAGGCCAGGCAAGCTTAAATGTTTGAATTGTCTTTCAGTACTACTGCTTCAAAGGGCAAAGAGCGTCACATTTCAGTGGAGGTTCTTTTTGTTCATTGAGCTTTCTCACACTTGAAATCACATTACCATGTTATAGTATACCGAGGTATGGCAAATATTTCCACAAATGACAGTCTAAAGTATCACACAGACATAAAGTATCAAAATTCAATCCACAGTAAAAAGAGAAATTCAGCTTTAAATGTTGCTAAACTTCTGACTGTAGGGTCCTATTCAGTACAGCCCTGACATCCAAAAGGCTGTATCCTCCATGCCTTTCCACTTGACTTTTAACAAGTCACCACTTACAGTTTCCATAAGCTACTCAGATCATTTATTTGGCAATATCTAGCAAACATTAAATTCCTTTCGGAATAACTGCTCTCTTCTACATTACAGGTAGTAGTGTGCACTAAAGCTCTTTTTCTGCACAATGACTGTCAGAGTCCCATTCTAGCTCTGAAATTCAGAAACAAATTGGTGCTCTTAGTACACCAATTAGTATCTGAAATCTTTGTAAAGATGGTCAGTTGATAGTTTCCAGGTTTACTTCATTAACTTTCACAGCTTTTTACTCCTATCTGTAGACTGGAAGAAAACCTAACTATATTCCAAAGGCTCAGTTAGATGTAATCAGATGCAACCATACATCTTTGGGGGCTGTTACTTTAGTTGAAAGAGAGTTTAGTCACTCTGTTCGACTATGGCTGACAATACTATGCTTAATGACAGAGAGACAGGGATTGTATCTTTTAGGTTCATCTAAGTAAAACTATGTAGCCTCTTTGCCTTTGCTCATAGCCCTCTCTGTTTCTCATTTATTGCCTACATTTTTCCAATTCTGCAGTTGAAACCCGATGAAAGGATCATCAAAACAGAATACGGGCTACTGATTCGAAGTCTGCAGAAGAAGGACTCTGGGATGTATTACTGCAAAGCACAGGAGCACACTTTTATCCACACCATAGTGAAGCTGACTTTGAATGTCATTGAGAATGAACAGATGGAAAATACCCAGAGGGCAGAGCACGAGGAGGGGCGGGTCAAGGATCTGTTGGCTGAGTCACGGTTGAGATACAAAGACTATATCCAAATCCTTAGCAGCCCAAACTTCAGCCTCGACCAGTACTGCGAACAGATGTGGCACAGGGAGAAGCGGAGACAGCGAAACAAGGGCGGCCCAAAGTGGAAGCACATGCAGGAAATGAAGAAGAAACGAAATCGAAGACATCACAGAGACCTAGAAGAGCTTCCTAGAGCTGTGGCTACATAGTTTTCTATTTAATTTAAAGAAAAAGAAGTCTTCACCTGCAAAAATACTGTCTTCTGTTTTATTCATCCTTACGTTAACTCATAAGAGCTTTCCATGGAGTTTTGCTAAAGCACAAGAACAGTAATCTGAATAAGACTGTATCTGGTGGATATGGCATTAGCAAGGGCAAACCATTCATCTGAACCAATTTTCCAAGAACTAAACTTATACCTGCAAAGTATCAGAATTATCTCAAAAGAGGGGCTTTACATTTGTAAATGTCTTACACTCTGAGTTTTTGAATTTATTATGTTACATAAATAACTGAGCTAAGAAAGTGTCAAATTTGACATTGTAATAAGGTGCTTTATTTCCCTTGCATGGCCTTTAAGCACGGAGTTGACCATGCAATTGTGCTATATGTTCTTATGAACAGATACATCATTCCACTCTAGAACTGGCTACCTGGTGGTAGGATTGGAGGGAAGACATAAGATACAGCTCACATTATCAACAGGAACTTTCCCAGCGAGCCATTCACTCTTGGTGCATGGTTTAGGAATTTGGAGAGGTGCATTACTCCTTTCAGACTCCAGGGGTTACATTTAGTGTCCTGGAGCATTGATTTACTGAAGAGCATAAATGTTCCTCCCAGGATTCCTTATGACTTGTCAGGATAACAGGTTCACAGAGAGAAGTTGGTGCTCAGTTATGTGTCTTTAGAATATATGCTGAGCTTTACAGGGACAGAATGCTTAATAAATATTTTAATAGGCTATGGGAAAGCATTTTAATAAAATAAGGGAAACATCATGATGTATACTGCATCCTAATGGGAAAGCACACAGCTGGGATTTGTTAAGAGAAAGAAAGAAAGACAGCCATAAATTCTGGCTTTGGGGAAAACTCACATCCCCATAAAAAGGAAGAACAATCACAAATACAGTGCGTGAAATGTACTGTAGCTTTACTCACTGGAATATAAGTAGCTGCCAATTTGTAATCCATCTGTTAAAAAAAAAAACCTCTAGATTATAACAAACTGCTAGCAAAAGTCTGAGGAAAAGTAAATTTTCTAAAGGATCATGGGAAAAATGAATACAAATTTATTTACAACCAATGGGATTTCAGTATGTACTTCCTCTTTTTTTCCTAAAAATGCATCATGCTCTATAAATTATTTCTATTTACTGCCTTATGCTCTCCCAAATATTGGATTATTAGATTTTATTTGAGTGAATAGGAAAAAACAATATATACATATATAGAGAGATAGAATTAGGTAGACAACAGTGGTGGGGAGTGGTAATACTATATATTTGTTGAATAACAGAACAAATGCAAAAATTTTGACAACGGAAAGGGTTAAATTAACTCTTTGACATCTTTTCTTCACACAATCTTTTTGCATTTCTCAGATTATATGCTGTAATTCAAGTAGCATTGTTTTAGTAATTTAATAATAAATAAGCCTACTGCATGTAAAGAAAACAAACTCACAACATTAACATAAACATTTTTTCACATTTTGTTAGCACTTGCAAATGTTTCCAATGTGTCCTTTCCTCTGAATATGTATGGAATGTTTCCTGCCTGTTTAAGAAGGACTCACCTTTCCTTCGTATAACACAAAACCCTTAGCCTTCTTCTGTTTTGCCTTTTCATGCCGTTTTTGGTGTGAAATGAAAAATTAGTCACTTCCTCACATGGAAGGCAGCTTTTCAGAAAACTAAATAGCAGACATAGCTCGTTTCTCATGCATTCTACGTGTCTTGAAAATAAAAGCCTGTGAGAACCCTGTGATTATAGGGCAACTTATTACAGAGTTCAGTATCACGTCTGTGACTGGCTTTACGCTCAAAACGTTCTATCTTACATTCATTGTGTTTGCATTGTTTACCTACTCAAAGTAGTCACACTGATCTATGAGGTTAAGTCGCCTTTTGATATGATACTCATAAATATGTGTAGATGTTTTACTGTAAGGAAAACTTAAGGAAGATAGTTGTTTTTTCTTTTTTAAGTGAACCAGAACAAATCACTCTATTAAAAAGTAATTCCTAAGAATAGTTGTAGCAAGATCAGACTGCTAACAAGAGTGTTTGTAACTTGATTTGCGGGCTCAAAATGTTCCAGGAACTCATAGTAAGCTCAAAGCTCAAAGTAGGAGCATGTTTTTTAAAAGATTTCCAAATATTTGTATATCAGACAGTAGTGATCAAATTATGGATGGCTTTGGGAAAATTTCATGAAGCTCAAATGTTAGGATTGACTTGTGAAAATAAATTTGGTTTTCATCAAAATATGAATGTCCAACCCATTTTTTAATTAATTCCTTCTAATCTTATTCAGAAAAAATTGGGGGGGACATTTTAATTTACAGGCTGCTTTGGATCTAAAACTATTAATTTATGATACTTAAAATATATTTGAAATATTGTTAGTAAAATAAAAAGTCATAATAAATAAACCATATGGGCAAGGATTTATGTGTATTTATAAAGACAGAAGACATCTAAGCTACTATGTTTAATTTTTTAATCTTTTAATTGCCTCGAACACTTAGAAGAACAGTGTGAATATATTAAATCTAGAGATGAGATACAATATATACTTCCTCACCGCTGAAAGTTTTTACCAAATTTTCTTTGAAATAATGAAAAATGAAATTATAGTTAATAGTTTCAAATACATTTGCTAAGAAATCAGCTCTTTATGGAGAGGTCCTAAAACGTCTATGTTTATTCTTGGTTTGTATTTTTTCCCCTGTTTTGAATACGTATGGCTCTGACTTGCATATTCTCATCTGCATTTCACGCCAGCTATTTCTGCTGCTAAATGGAATCCTGACTGTCTGCATTCATTTACATTCAATTTATTGGGAATTTTAAGAGTTTGTTTAGAAAGGGATAATCTAAATAATTAATTTATATATAAACTGTTTCTTCCCCAAAGAGCTCAAAACACTACATTCACATTATTGAATAAACATTTTTGAAAACCAACCAAATTATTTAAGAAATGGAAAACTGTCACAGAGAAATTTAGAAATTTGCAAAAGCCACAACAGTAGTGAAAAAATTATAATTCACACCATACCTCATCTATCCGCTGACTAAATAATGCTTATTTACAACATGCTGCCTGCAAAATGGTCTTACTCTTGAATTTTTCCTTTGGTCTATGTTTCGGTTCTTTACATGCTATTAATTTTTGTTTCTGCTGAATTGTGTAGACTCAACTAAAAAATAAGTTTACAGTTGTCGGTGCCTGTTTTTCCACATTACATTGAAAATTAAATTTTCAAGGACGGTTTGGTAGCATCCAGATGTCTACGAAATACCACATTGGACCAGAGCATTAATTAAACACTGATATTTTAAATTTAAATATGATATTTCATATATATCATAAATGAAAGTGGAAATCAAAACGGAAATAGCTTCCCTTTAGAATTTGTCTTGGACAACATGTTGGAACTCATTAGCCTTATTGGGAATGGATAGTTTAGTAAAAAGAGATATTTGAAATGTTTTTATAGAAAGAAATATTTTTTTCTCACAGTAAATGACCACAGTATTTAAATAATTTAATTTGCATGTGAGATTAAAAAATGAGATCTAAAATTCCAACATTGTACACATTGACAGTGCAAAGACAGGAACATGCACATGACTTATACCTCTCATTTAAATATTTTGTCCTATAAAGTATTTATGGTAAGTTTGATTTGGGTGATTTGGGGGTGAAGGGCAAAAATCTGTCACTTAATTGTGTAATTTAATTCTTAATAATTGTAAGTGGTTAGCAATCTATTTTGAATTTGTAGTTTTGCTATTTTAAAAGAAATGTAGTCTTGTAATCTAAAATAATGGAAAGTTGTTAAATGTATATTTTGGTTGTATTATAATAAAATACAAACATTAGTGTTCTATGGTTATTAACAGAATGTTGGTTTGTGTGCAATTTTGTTTTCAAACCCTAAACATGGTAACCAGATTTTATACATTGACTCGCACTAAATCAAATACCAAGGAAAATATTTCCTGACAATTTTTAGTGGATATAGTTTGCACTGTAAGTATGCAGTAATTTCCCTTATGAAAGAAAAGAATAAGTTTCTCTCCCCAATTAATACGAGTATTACAGTTAAGCTTTACTGTGATTTAAATTTAGACTTTGGTAGACTGAATTAATATTACTACTCCAAGTAACTACTTTTAAGATTTCCAACTACCATTCTATAAGTGAAATTTAAAACTACTCATCGATGTGTTTAGTACTGTATGAGTATACTTTTTTAAAGGCAGAGGCTGAGGTTTTTGTTTTTGCTTTATAAAGACCTTTCTTGAATTTCTTTTAGAGAAAATTATATTTCTTGTTAATTTGGTACACACATAAGGGATATTTTGTGTTTACAAAGAGGTATTATGATATCCCCTCCAACCTTGTAATGAAATAAATTGTAGGGATGTTGTATAGAGAAATGTCACGTTTTCTGAGGGCTCTGACAAGCTTCGAACATAAGAATTTATAGTAGTATATATACATAACATCTTTAAAAGAAAAAAATGTATATAGGGCACTCTTAGGTGGATCATGTCCAAGCTGTTACTATAAATAAAATACAACAGAAGATTAATAATTGAAAACATTCCAGTTGTATTTGTTTGAATATAGAATGTCACGCGAGTGATTCTCAAGACAAAAGAAACAAAAGTTTAGCATTTGAGAATCAAAAGCATCTATAACCACACAACTTATCCTCTTTAACATGATTTGCTAGTCCAGGAAACTCTTGCCTAGGAAGATGAAGCTGCAAATAACTTTATTGTTTGTTTCAGAAGCTCATATACTTTTCATTCGTGTATATACTGGTACAAACACATCTTGGACAGGGATTTGGCAATATCCAATGAAGTGTAAAATGCACATACTCCAAGAACCAGCTTTTTGCAATTAAGTATATACCCTTGAGAACCCTCTCCACATGTGCAGTAATAGACATTTTTAAAAACATTTATTGTAAGATTAATTATAATAGAAAAAAGAGAACAATCTATATATTCTACAAAAGGAGAACGGATAAATTGAAGTATAGTCACTAAATGGATACAGAAGTTTAAAATGGGAAAAAAAAAAGAGCTACATTCATCAACATAGAAAAACCTCAGAAACAATGTTAAAGGAATAGAATCAGGGAGTACAGGAAAGCAAAAGGAATTATACTAGGTATATCAAGTTGAAAGAAGCAAACGATACTGCTTATGGATACATACATTTATATGTAAGCAGTAAACATATGAAAAATTTCTGGAAAAGTTAAGCACCATATTCAGAATATGTTTTTCTCTAAGAAATAAGAGAGAATGAGGACACAGGGAGCTATGACTGTTTCAATATACATATTTTTAAATCTAAACTCAATATTATATTACATATATTTGTAGGAACTAGTATATTTAAGTGTTAATATTTCACAAAGGTGGGCGTTGGATTATAATTTAAATACATTACTCTCAACATAATTCTGTGTGCTTAAAATATTTCATAATAAAAAAGCAGATGAACGCTCTACATCTCAATAAAAGAACAAGTTAGCAGTAAAATCTAAAAAGAGAAAGAAAAAGACAGGGAAAGAGAGAAAAGAATAACATATAGAAATATTAGATATGCAGCCATCATAACAGATGCAACTTTCCAGTTCCCCTGACTCTTACATTATGGACTTTCTTGGACACCCTGATTATTTTAAAAATGTGACAGCTAGGACCTTGTTTGGCCTCACGGACCCTGGAATAATGCCGATTTTTCAAAGCAACGCCTTATTGTTATGGAAATGCCTAAGGCATCTAGGATATGGAACTATGTGCTTAACATGACAAAGGGCTCCAAACAGCTGAGTTGGCCTTTCTTGGATTGAACAGTGTTCAAGATTGATATTTCAAATAGACAGCTTCTTCCTTCTGGCTTACATATCAAATTGATAAGCCAACTTATGCTCTTTAGGTAAGCTGAAGAGGAACGAGACATATTTATATCTTGCAAAATGTCTTTAAATGATCTCATGAACCATTATTTTCTATTGGAAAGATTTTATATAAATATAATCCTCATTTTTCGTTTACTGTGGATGTTTTGCTCATGTGTAGAGATGGGTCAAAATTTAGCCCAATGTTTTTGCAGTTTGCAAATTCTCAATTTTATTGGGTCCTGTTAATGAGGGGCTAGTACATTTAAATACACATTGTATGAGTAGAAGGGGGCATATTCAGAGAGTATTCATTTAAAGTACATAAACTTGGATAAGAAGAAAATGAAACCAATTTACCAGATAGGAAGTTATCATTTAGAGTCAGGAAAGGGGTTGTTTAATGGGCCATATCCCTCTAAGCTTTTAATATATTGAAACAAATTACTATCGGGTAATTATCTCCAGTTATCGAATTGTGTTATAATTGCAGCCCTTTCCTACAGGTCATTTTTACTATTGAAAAACAAATAAAAACTTAAAATCTCCTGTGGTAATTTGTGTTGTTACAGTTAGTCTTTATAGACATTTGGAGGTAGTCTTAGGTTTCAGTGCCCACAGGCAAAGTTAAGTGTGAGAATAACCATATCTTACTCAGGTGTGGAAATCATAGAAAGCTGGCCAAGAAGTCAAGGGTCTGATTGTTAGGAACTTTATGATTCAGACGAGATAGAGATTTAATCCTGCAGACAGGGGGAGACATTTTGGTATTTTTAATCAGAGACATGATATAATGAGATTTTCATCAAATCTGCATTTGAGAAATAAACATAAAGTGAAAAATGACCCCTTAATTTCTATGTTTTGGAAATGGATGGATGACAGTTTAAAAAACAAAACAAAACAGGAATTATAGTGGGGAAAAAAGGAGGTTAGGGTGGGAAGATCATAGTTTCTTTGGGATGATCTGGGGAGTCTGGGATGTGAGTTTGGGATGATTTGAGGAGTGTCTGGTAGACAGTTTGATATACGGGTGTGATGCTCAGGAGAAATGAAAGCTGGAATTATTGTGTGGTCACTGGTATAAATGACAGAAGTAACACAGTAGGGGATTCAGTGAATACAAGCAAGTCGGGTGGTCATTTTAGCCTAAATTAGTGTGTCTCCTGATGTGGGTTATCATTCATTTCTCTGTACCTCAATGAGATGTCTCTAAGGTACCAAACAACTTAAAAATTTATCTTCCACCAGAAACTAAATTTCTGGAAGACAAAATCTCTATTCTTAATATCTAGTGCAGTCTCTGGCAACTAAAAACCAGTTAAACCTGTGCTGTAAAACGACGAGTTTTCCTCAGAACTGTTATGATTCATTACTTAAGGAACTAGTAAGAAAAAATTCCCCCAAATGGAAGCATTTTCTAAAATTCTTACCCCATGTTCTGCTTTTTAAATCAAATTGGTAAATTGATGAAGGTCTATTTTCATTTTGAACGTTCATCTGTTTTAAACAAAACTATTACAAACTGGTGTTGGTTTTTTTTTCCTTTGATTCAGGTGGTCTCAGTGCCATAATCTACAAGGTTTAAACTGGTAGAAAGAAGGTCCATATCATTTGTAAGGGTTGGTTTGTTGAAACACAAGGACTTTGAAAAGGTCTTTGAAGAACACTTTGAACATTTAAATTCATAGCACAGTCAAGAATATAGATTTCTCTAATAGATATTCTGTGGTTAATAATATTTTAAATTATTTTATTTGTGCCATAACATTTCCCTGTACAATTTACATTAAAGAGCACATAACTCTTAAATGGAATCTTCTTGGAAAAACATTCTACTAGACCTTTAAAGTCCAGTGCTAAATGAGAGTAAACCAAAGTTATAACCCTGTTTATCCATTTTCAACCCTGTTTATGTTGTCTCAAAAATGCAGTTGAATTAGGCATATTGGTTACATTTACACGTTTTATCAATCAAATAGCAAAAGTTAATTTCTCTCACTGACTTAGAACTATTAAGATGTATTACTTAAGATGCATCATATATTTTAAAAAGGGAAATATTGACATATGAGAGTTTCCGTTTTTATTTAAACTCAGGATGCTATATGTAACTAGAGCAGAAATCAGCTTTTCAAGGTCCTGCTCCTGGAAAACAAGCATTCCTAACCATTGGCAAAGCTTAGAACTACCTGCTTTCTTTGTTATTATATAACAAACAACAATCCTTTCTTTTGGACCCTTAATATTCATTAAAGCTACTCATAAATGCATTTATATAGCAGTGTTTTACATTTCTAGTGAACAAATTTAATTAACAAAAAATGATAATTCTTTTTGAGTATATGGAGAGTTGTCCGAAATTTATAAGATGCAGATGTTTATCTGGGGAATCTCAGTAGGAACTCCACACCAAACACATTTAGGAACTCTCCTTTGTTTTCCACTTTATCTCACCAAGGGAGTGACTAACATGAAGTGGTTTGTTGCATCTCATGAAAAGATGGCAAATTGGATAAGGTTCGAATCATGCTTCTCAATGTCAATATTATGGTGCAAGGGATGATGGGGACCAAAGGGAAATAAAAGTGCGCTCAATTCTTGTATTACTGGTAGGAAATAAAGATTTTGATAAATATAAGGAATCAGTAACGGTGAATTAATTGGAGTATATGGCTTAAGGACAACCTCCATAAATATTAAAAAAAAAAAAAAGAATGGGGCTCCATTCCAAGTCAACATAAACAAGTGGGGATTTATAGCTAAGAAACAGAGTTGGGGTCAGTGGATGGAAAATACTAAGACAAAAACATCAGTGGTAAGGAGAGTCTCTGCCTAAACTGACTTGACAAGATTCTTGCTAAAACTGGGTGATGGAGGCCCAACAAAGACGGACACTGAGGTCCAAGATCAAATTAGTTGAGAAGAGGCCTTAAAGAAGCCGAAGGTTTGGTCAAGGAAAGTCTTTGTCAGTGTGGCATCCCCAAGCCCAGGAAGTGGGGTAGTGGAGGACGCTGGAATACACATGTGTACCCTGGGGTATTCACATGCATCTGCTTGAGGCCCCTTGAAGTTCAGGAAGCAGAGAGAGTCATGGGCCTGAGGCCTCCATTTATACTCTTGCCCCAGCCCTGCAAATATAATGGGCTAGCCTAGATATGGGGATAAAATAAACAAGCAAATAAGCAAAGAAAAAGGATTTGCATGATCCGATGATAACAATGTGTGATGAACTGTGGGCTGTAATCTACTCAGACCTCTGTAGCTGAGGTTACCAAGGGAGAGAAAGAGTGTTGCATTTGGGCAGACCAACAGGAGAGGACAGTTACTTAATTACTGGTCCATGGAAGATCTACCACTTCATGGACAAAAACATCCCACCATGAATGTGACTGTAAGAAAAGGGTTCCCTCCTGTGAAGGTAGCCATGGTCCAGATTTCCTCAGTGGGTACTTCAGATGGCTATGTTCTCATTGGAATATTGCTTTTATTTTAGTTAATCTTCGAGTGAAATATTTTTACCTAGACTTTTCCAAGATACTGGCCACAATCTGAAATATAGTTTCTCGGGGAAAATGTGATTTGAGTTTCAAACCGTGGAACCCAATAAACACGAAAGTTGCTAACACCCACCAATAATTGAATGCAGGTGCCGGCTACTTTACAGACATGGACGCAGTTAATGCTCACAATAACACTTAGACGTAGGGATTATTATCCACAGTTTTCAAAAGAAGCTGAGACTGGCAGAGAATAAAACTGGGACCTGATGTCATTACAGGTATTACAAAGCTGCTAAGTGGCGGAACAAAAAATTCCATCCAGTCTGTCTGATCCTAAATTCCAAGGTGTTAACAGTAACTGTGTTGTCTCTCGGCCCATTTCTAAATTGAAAGTGTCTATAATAAATATTCTCATTACTGCTATATGGAGAGTTAATTTTGTTTCTATTTATTAACAGCTAATAATTATAAAAACTAATATTTATGTAATGAAATCTGCATTAAATTCTCTTAACAATCTAGTAAATACTATTTTAATTTATATTTATTAACAAAAAAACTCAATATTCCAGAGATTAAATACATGTTCCGATGATATTTACTTTATACATACTAATATAGGCATAGTTGGTGCCAGTTCTATGGTCTTCAGAAATATTGATTTATTTGTTTCCCACAACCTCGCCTGAACTAGGACTATTTTCATCTAGATTTTACAGATAAGGAAATTTAAGGCACAGAGAAGTGAAATAACTTGCCCAAGGCCCCGCAAGGGGCAGAGATAGGGTTTAAAGCTAAAGGGGTTGGGTCTGAATGATTCTGTGTTGCCTTACATCTGCAAATTGATAAAAGCAAGGAAGCAATGACACTCAAGCCCAACCCTTAAACTCTGCTCTGTGAACATCTATATTACATTATTAGAGTGAAGAAATTATACGTAGGATAATTTAGGTGACAAAAATTGTATAGTCATACTAATTTTCCATGTTGCAACATATGAATTCTTATTAACTGAAGTTGTTCTTTTTCTTCTGAGATGATGTCCATCCTTCTCATTCTCTGAATTAATATATTCCCATAGATTTGGAAAATGCCATCACAGAGTTAGGAAACGGCACTGAATTAACTGGGTAGTAGTTGAGGCACAGGTTAAAATATATGTTCATAAATTCAGTTAGTAGCATTATAGTTATTTATTCGTACTTGCAAAATTCAAGACTTTTTATAAACATTTAGTTACTTTGTATTTTAACATTACCCTTTCAGCTAAGATCAACTGTGGTTTCTAGGGTGTGTATCAAATAAGGCTCTTTGTTACCTCTGCGAGGGTCTGTTGGTCAAAAGTTACCGCTCTTCTGCTTAGAAGTAGGGTGATAGTGTCTGTAGAACTTAAGTGAATTACGGTTCCATTTTAGGAGGCATATTAGACAGAAAACCTCCTCTGGAAGCTCAGAGGACTTCATTCCATGTTTCCTTTTGGCACAGATTGCTTTTCTCCAGGGAGCCAAGTTTGTAATCGGGACATATGTCAGGTAACACTATCAGTAGGAGCAAGCTGTGCTTTTCTGCAGAACAGCATTTGTATATATTCTGTGCTAACCAAGGTGCAGGGACTGGTTACGCCCAAATGATCCCGCACAGAAGGGTGGAGTGGATTCCAAAAGAAAGTTGCAGGCAATTACTAAAATGGGTATTTATAAAAACAATGAGCTAGAGAGAACACCCTGTCCTAAGACTTTGAGTGACTGGGAACAAAATACAGAAAAAAAATAAAAGATAAGGGAGAGGTGATTAATAATGTTCTAAATTGTAAGCTTCTGGTGGGTGGAGGCCTGGCAATTTTCCACCAATATTTTATTTCAAACTGTCCCCTGTCAATTTTTTTTTAATTTAAGGAGGGTTTATTATGTGAACACACTGTGAATTAATATGTATTACATAATCATCCAATATTACAGAGAGAGTGAAGCAACACGGGTTTATTAAACTGTATCTTTATTTCCCCCTTGGACCTCACTTTCGAACTGGAGATATCCCTAAAGCTTTGGGATTAGGCATATTTCATCAGAACAATAATCTCTTCAGAAGCAGAATCTAAGCTCTTCAGATTTGTGTGTGTGTGTGTGTGTGTGTGTGTGTGTGTGTGTGTGTGCATTCTGACTTTTTTCGCTCTGAAGATATGTGAGGTAAATGAATCTGGCCAGGGAATAGAAAGCAAAAAGTGCTCAAAAAAGTCAATGTTTTTCTAAGAGGATCTTAGTATGCTAGGAGGTTAACAGAGGCTTATCTCTTCCCCTTCCTGAAATCATCTCCCATATGATTTCCATAGTCTTTTCCAGCCAAGTAAAACTCTACAATATCCTTCCTGGCTATCTGTCCACAGGTTAGCCAGTCACACACGTTCAACCACATACTTCTTTGACTTAATACACGCCCTTCTTAAGTAGACATAAAGACATGTACCGAGTAGTAGGCATCAAGTATATGTTCAATTGCACATTACACCCATTTATATGCACATACAACATGCACACATCTAACAGATGTTATGAGATTCGGATACAACAAGAATTAAAAGAAGCGAAGTGAAGGCTAGTGACCAGAAGAAGGGCATTGGGATAAGATAAAAAAGGAATATGGAAATGGTGAGACAAATAGTAGTAGAAAATTAACAGGGAGTAAAACCTGGATGAGAAGCCAAGTGTAAGGCCTAAAAGAGGCTCATAAGGTGGCCCTCAAGTTCTGAGATTGATTTGGAAGTGATATAAACATCAGAATCTGGGGTTTTAGATGCAAGGTAGGGAGAATTACATGAACTATAGTGGAGTTATAGTGAGCAAAGACTTCAACTCCAGGGGAAAAAAAATAATCCTCAGCTGGAAGGATCCCAGGGATGAAAGACAATATGTAAATTAAATGATGGTATTTCTTACATCCAGGGAACAGGGCTGGGGTGATTGTGTTGAAGAACGAAGGAAGGACGGGGCTACAGCCACGTAGATGACGGAGACCCTCATTTCTCTCCTTCATCACTGTTAGATTAAGACTCAGCTTTTCTAGGAAAACCAATTGAAACATCCCTAGAAACTTCCCTACCACAGATTTTTTTTTTTTTTCTGCAAAAGAACTTAAGCTGTAGTCAAGTTTCTACTCATTTCCAGGTGCAGCTGACAGTCTCTTTGACAGTGTGATATGGAGTTGTTAAATAAATATATCTTATTTTTTACTTCTCAAAGAGACTCCATCAGTTGCAAATTTCTTCAACTTCCCCTTATCTATATTACACCTGTACGTATTCTTACCCATTTAAAACTGTATCTTAGAATTTGAAGCTCACCTGTCCACTTACGCTCTTGACCTCATCTACTTATGTCTTCACTAAGAATTTATTGCATCAATTATTTTTTTCTATTTTCAACATTACTTGGCTATACTCTCTGGTTGCATTCCTTGGCTATACTCTCTGGTTGCATCTCTTCAACTCTCCTTTCTTTTACAGTCATGGCTCAAGATGATGTTGCTACCATTACTGCATATATTTCTTCTCTTTCTTCATATCCTCAAATCACTGAGTTTTGCTAAGATAACCGGTCATCTAGGAGGTGACAATTCCAACATACACTTATTATTTTTTTTCTTATTTGGTCTCTCTACCAACTCTGACGCTGATGATTAATAGTGAATTCCTGCTGAATTAATTTGATCTTTGAATTCTATTGCATAAGTCTCTTATTTTTTAGAGAAGATTTAGGTTTATAGTAAGATTGAAAGGAAGGTATAGAGATTTCGCGTATACGTCCTGCCCCACCCCCACATGCACAGCCTCCCCCGTTATTAACATCACTCACTGGAATGGCACATGTTCCACCAAGGATGAAGCTATTTAATACATCAACACATTATAATCACCCAAAGTCCATAGTGTACCTTAGAGTTTACACTTCGTGCTGCACATTCTATGAGTTTGGGCAAATATATAATGACATAGATATTACTGTATTATACAGAATATTTTCACTGCCCAAACATTCTGTGTTCTGCCTATTCTTTTCTCCTCCCCACAACTGGCAACTGTTGATCATTTTATTGGAGTCAGAGTTTTGCTGTTTCCAGAATGTTGTATAGTTGGATTCATACGGTATTTACCCTTCTCAGACTGGTTTTCTTTCACTTAGTAATATGCATTTAAGGTTCCTCCATGTTTTCTCATGGCTTCATAACTCATTTCTTTTAGTGCTGAATAATATTCCACTGCCTGGATGCATTATACTATGGTTTATTTATCCATTCACCTACTGAAGGACATCCTGGTTGCTTCTATGTTTTAGCAATCATGAATAAAGCTGCTACAAACATCTGTGTGCAGGTGTTTGTGTGGACCTAAGTTTTAAACTCCTTCGCATGGATACCAAGGAGTGTAATTGCTGGATCCTACAGTAAAAGTATGTTTAGTTTTGTAAGAAATTGCCAAAGTGTCTGCACCATTTTGTATTCCCACCAGCAATGAATGAGATTTCCTGCTGCTTCACATCTTTACCAGCATTTGGTGTCAGTGTTCCACATTTTGGCCATTTTCTAATCAGTGTGTAGTGACCTCACTGCTGGGCTCTTCACAGGGCTGAATAACCAAAGACTGATTCCAGAGTAGAGGAATATGTAAAGGCTAGAGCTAGTTTTTGTTGTACTTAGGTGGGACTTAGGTGAGAACTTGAAGAAAGAAAGATCTTGACAATATAAAAAGGAGAAACAGGCTAAGGAGTAACATACACAGGGAAAGATGGAAGAAAGCTTCTGTTTCTTTATACTGAATGTTATCAGGTTTTTTGAGGACCCAGAAATCCATGCTTGTGAATCACAAACAAGAAAAGTAAATAGGTTTCTTTTATGAACAGCTAACTATTCACTAGAATTTGATCATTTTTTTCTAGAATAAGTGTTTGTGATACTAAAATCAAAAATTCTTTTTTTTGTAATAAATAGTCATGAATGCATTCTTGTGAAAGCACTATAACAATGCAATTATTGCACAACATGGTTAAATTAATCCAAATTTTATCTTGGTTTAAAAATAATAATTCTTACTAATGGCAATAATCAGATTTTTAGGTATATTTTACTTTCTGAGTTATCTCCAGTTTGATAAAATTATACTTATGATTCAATGTACCACATAGTTTAAAAGACCTCAGAGGAAAGTTCCAAAAGACCTTTGCATAAAAACTCTATTATTTTTTCCCCTGACTCAATCTTTAAGAGTTACAATTCCACCTAGTTTTGTTTATTGAGCTAAGTGCTCCCATAATAGTTTTACCACCAATACTTTCCTCTAAGAAAATAATATATTTTGTATATTATTGAAATGTTTAACTTGATTAATAGCATAACTGCTTATTTATAAAAGGGGCTTCAATCAGTGCTTTATTCTGACTATGCAGTAGATATATAAACATTGGATTCAGATTAAATTTGCAATTGAAGCAATGAAGAGAAACATATTATAGGCTAACTTGAGCTATGTGACTATATTTTGCTGACTGTAATCAAAGATTTAAACAAAATCATCCAGCTTCTATTGATTCCTATCACTCTATCATTTGGTTTATACTAAAAGTATATGTATTTGGCAAGAGAGTCAAATACAAACAAAGAATAAAACACAGCAGCTTTGGCAGTTTTGGATTATTTACTTGATTAGAAGTTCATTAGACAACGAAACAACTCTTTAATATATTCTAAAATAGTAAAGATACAATATAATTTTATACAGATAAGTGTGTTCAACAATGATTATCCAGTGTTGATATGCATACATCTTTGAAGTGTGTGATGTAGTGGGAAATTAGTCTGGAAATCATGATCCTGGGTGCTATTCTGGGAATTGACACTAATAGATGAACTCTGCCAGGTTTCCTTCATAAAAATGAGAAAGTGTGGATAAATGTGAGTTTTCCAAACAGTGCTTTTCGAAATATTCTTCCAGAAAATATTAACTGGTATGAAATTGAAAGAGGGTGATTGATCACATAAGTTTGGGAAATATTGTATTTTATATCCTGTCTTGAAAATTCACAGTGTATATTTATAAATGAGACTCTAAATAAAGGCTGCAATTTAACTTTCGGGGGACATGTGTTTAACGAGGTTAGGTGAAAATGGAACACATTTTTTATGCTATTTTTAGACCCATTTATAAGCCAGATGACTCCCAAAGTTTTTCTCAGTTTTCAAAGTGCATGATTATATTTCTGGAAGCATTTAAATAACATGCCAGTTAAAAAGAAATCAATCTTTATCAATGGTATCCAAATCTGTGAGCAATGACAGAAATAAAAATGATTTTAAGGTATATTGCTTTTATCAGGCACCGATGGATGCAGAAATTGCAGACTCCCTATTTTACTCGTAAACCATGTTTTTCTGAGCACATTACCAAAATGCCTACATTCCCGCACTACCCATCCACTGGGATCAAGGATCAGTGATTAGAATTTTCTGGGTGAGAGGAGGGAGGCAGTTTGAAGTATAACATTAGATTAATTCCTATTGATAAAGTTCTTCCTTAAGAACAGGTCATCAGGTTTGTCAGTCAGCTAAATGGTCATCTCTTAGCTATGTGTATGTCTGCAATGCTGGGCTACATGGCAGAAGGACACCTGAGGCTTCCCTAAGGGAACTGAGAGCATCCTTAAGTCTATTTACTACAATCGGTTTCTGTCTCATCTGGAAAGGGACATTTTGCCTGGGTGATGAAATTTTGCAGCAACTACAACCATTTGCAAGTAAAAAAAAATGACACATGGAAAACACATCTTTTCTCTTTCAGTCTTTAGAAATCACATACATTTCTCCAGAAAGGAGAGCGAAATGACTACCTCACAAAGCAATTACTCTTCTCTCTTCCCACCAGCTCCCATGGAAATTACCAACAGAATATAAAAATAAAGAAAAGCTACATCAGTACAGAAAACTAAGGAAATCTGTTACTGAAGACCTCCCAGAAATTTCAAAAGGTTTGTTATACCTAGACAGATGGCATAAGTTAAGGGAGAGCATGGAAAAAACACTTGGGATTTTCCCTATATTACTGCATCTTGGACGTAATTCTGACGAAACCCCACTAATATCCCACACACAAAATGGAAACGACAAAGACAAGTTAAAGTGTGCAGGATCATCAATCCAAAAATAAGATACTTGGGGAATATCCTTGACTTGTGTGGCCAAGCCAGGCAGAGTGCAGACACCTACAAGGCTCATTTATGCCACAGGACGCCTTCACAGGAGTGAAACTTCATGCTGTGACTTCTCTGACTCTTGACTCTGTCTTTATTCTCCAGCTGAGAGCTTTGATACTACAAAGTAAATTCACAGTAGCTCTGTTTTCCTTCTCTCTTTTTATAGACCTGAAGATTTCAGGAAGGGACCCGTATCAGTATCTGACAGGATTTTCCCATCTTCCGGCTTGAGGGTGAATCCTTAGTCTAAGTAGGAAAGATTTAAAGGGAGGGTGCAAGCAAATAAAGAACAATAACTACGTGAATAAAAAGATTCTGCACTGAAAAAGCTGGAGGTCTGGCAGTCCAGAGCTGGTAGCTAGGCCTAATGTTTCCAACCGAACATAAAAAATGCTTGCAGAATACTGTCACACCTCGTTTTATCATGCTTCGCTTTATTGCATTTAGCAGATACTGCGTTTTTTACAAATTGAAGTTTTGTGACAATGGAGCAAGTCTACTGGCGCCACGTTTCTAACAACATTTGCTCACTCTGTGTCTCTGTGTCACATTTTGGTAATCTTCACCACATTTCAAACTTTTTCTATGTTATTATATTTGTTATGGTGATCTGTGATCAGTGATCTCTGACATAACTAGTGTGGCTTGCTAAAGGCAATAAAGTATTTTTTAATTAAGGTACATACATTGTTGTTTTAGACATAATGTTATTGCACGCTTCATAGACTACAGTATTGTGCAAACAGCTTTTATATTCACTGGGAAATTTAAAAAGGCATGTGAAAAAAAAAGAAAAAAAATGCATGTGACTCATTTTATTGCGGTATTCACTTTGTTGCAGTGGTCTGGAAAGGAACCTGAGATCTCTCTGCCAGGTATGTCTGTATAAGCAATACCCAAACCTGGCCATCTGGTGACTATGGTGGACAAAACAGATGAGTCCACACTGTGATTATGCCTGAAACAAGACAGAGACAAAGATACTCTACAACTACAAAAATAACAGCCCTTCTGCTGATTACCACAAGGGACAACTGCTTCTTTATCAATGACAACTTTAGCTTGACTTTAATCCTTTCTCTTTCCAGATAAAAATAACTGAGACAACTGGTCACTGAACTGCCCCTGCTTCCTGACAGCACTCAATCCAAAATGGACCTTCATTTTCTCCATCCCTTTGTGGAATCACATAGTCCAAACCCAAATACTTCAATAAGCACCCCTCAAAAACTTCTCCAGAAAACCCACATGCTGACAGCAAGGCATGTAAACCAACAAGTGTGTTTTTCGAAGTCATGGCTGGTAGGCTTCGACCTCAGCTTGAATCATCAGAGGCTGTGATTCAGGATAAATTAGTTTGGCAAAAAAACAAATCAAAACAAAAACGACAACACAAAAGATAATGGGGAGAGAAAATTTTAGATTTCTGCTTTCTTCTCCCTTTCAAGTAGATTCAGAAGAATATAGAACTGTGAAACCTGAGCGGATAGGTTAAGAGAAATCTGAACGAAAGGAAGATTTCACGAAGGCAAGAAACAGAACTGATAAATTTAAAAGTATAAGGTGGTCGGTGACCACTAGATTAGAGATCGCATGAAATTAGCTGAGTGAAAGAGGACAGTAGAATGCTGAGTGCACATAATGATATAAAACACACAGGGGATGAGCGAGCAGGGGTTGAATCCAGCCCATGTAACTTGTGCCAAGCAGTAGGTTTTATGAAGCTGAATCCACCTAAAGGAAGGGAAGCGTTTTTACCCCTCAAAAGCACCATCTGTCCAGAATACATACCAAGGTTAGAGTATGCTAATAACAGACGTGAAGAAAAGTATATTTCATAGTCTAGGTTACTGCTTCTCATGCACTGGACCACAACACATGCAGGTGCTCAGAAACTCAATTGCTCATCCTCTGGGCATCCCATAAGACCTGGAGTAGGCAGGAACCCTGGAAGTCAATCCTCTCTAGCTGCAAGAAAACACTCCCGTTTACCCCTGTTTACCATACATTTCCTAAGCCTGCTGCGACACGAAAAAGATGTGGAAGCAGTGGCCTTGAACAGTTCACTTACCCAGTCAACCAGTATTTATCAAGGTGTGCTTAGTTCTGGAGAACACGTGAACAAAGCGCTAAGGACTCTGCAAGCTTCCTACATTTCTCTACATTACCGTAGCGTGTGCAATGTCCTTCTAATTTTATTGTCTCTCCTACTACCATACAACTCGTGTCTTTTTCTCCCTCCTCTTAAGGACTCTTGTTAGGTACTGAACCTGGGCTCTTTATTTAGCAGCCTTCACTTTGAATACTTAAAAGGATTGTATTAAGACACATGGATCAACAACCCACAAAATTTCTAAAACTGTTACTGGCAAACCAGCGTCAGCTCACGGCAGCAAAGAAGAGAAACACTGTGGGTAACTTCAGCAAAAAGGGAGTGAGTGAACTGTAAGCACATTCGGATGGATAAAGCTTAGTAAATTGCCTTGAAGTAGGAGAAGGGCTGTTTGTCCCCACTTCAATTTTTATAGTTGGATGTAGATAGAGCTCTACTGTGCCCTATTTAGGGATTTTCTGAAATAAGAGTTATGTTCAGATGTTTTCAGCAAATCCTAGATATAAATTCATTATTTCAATGCTGCTCTCTCCTTTCTGTTCTAGCTCCTTTTCATGGGATGCTACTGCTATTGTTCAGTTTTCCTGTTCATTTATGATATGCCCAGCACAGTGTTTGACACGTAATAGATGATAAGTTAAGGTGAGTTTCACTTTTCTTAAATTTTCTGCTTGAGTACATCTCCTTTCCCCAAGGTTTCTCTCTCCTACCTAGTCTACCGAAAATTTTCCCATACTTTTTCTCACACTTCATTCTGTATATAATCTGGGCTGACACTGTTCACAATTCTGGACTTTATCATATTTGTAATTTAACAGCAATGCCAAACTCCAACTACGCTTTTAAAATACTAAAGGCCAGTGATTACATTTCAAAACAAATATGTTAGGCCATTGTTTGGAAAAGCTATCAAATCCGTAGTTCTTTTTCTGGGTATGATGTTACTCTAATATTCACCCCTCATGGGAGATGTGCCGACTAATTAGACCCAGAGTGCTTTCCTCTTACACGTCTCTTCCCTTATCCACTTGTCCAAATTCTATATTAGGAAAGAAGACAAAGGAAAGAGGTAAAAGCCCATTTCTACGTTTTTAAACTGTTCCCCCGAGTTCCCTTGAGAATTAGGGCTTAAAACCATATAGATGCTGTTCCCTTTAAGATAAAAGGAGATACTGTTACCCCACATGGTGAATAAATCATAATAAATCTAAGACTCAGAACAAGATGAGCATTAGCAAGAGACCAGAGAGCAAGTTTGGAGAATCTGAGGATTAGCCAATTGCTCCCTAATGTCAAACCAAGATCTAGTAGAAATAATCATTCTGACATCTGACAGAAGAAGTCAAAGGTCAGGATTTAATGTCGCCATAGTCTGATTTCCCAACTTCATCGAGCAGGTGCTTAATAAGGCACGATTATTTGTTATGTTTAAAGAGCTCAGAGCAAAGTAAGATATAGAATCACAAAAGAGAATGATTCCTGGCTCTATTATTTTGGTGAGAACACTGTAACCTTTTTGTTAATGACAATTATGTTGAGGTCATTACTTTATCAGAGTTGATTTCTGTGCCTAAGAAAAATATGGAATGCAAACATATTATATTACACGGAACTACTAATGTCACTGATGAGTCTTCAGGGGTTACAAAGGATAAGAAACAGTTAAGGTCAGCAGAAAGAGCCCTGGGTGATTAGATAAAAATGCATTTTACTGAAACTTTTAAGTGAATAGGTTGTATAAAGCTGGCAGAAATTTCCACACAACCATCACATTTATCCACAAAGAGAGAATGAGAGAAAGTATGAGATAGAGGAGAGAGAAAGAGAAAGTGTCAGATCTTTTCACGGCAGATGTAATTAATGCTCACTGTAAGTTTCAATAAATGAGAACTCCTTTAAGCATAACAAGCATAACATCAGGGATTTAAAATATTGCTTAGTAGGACTGTTTCCTTCTCTTTTAATTTTTGCCCTTAGAAGTCGTTTACATCAACAAATTTAACATGGAAAAAATTAACAAAAAGGACAGGGGCTCGGGAATCAGAACTGCCTGGGTTTGAATCCCAGGTTCCCCACTTAGTGAGGCACCCTTGCTTCAGCATGTTTCCTAACTTCTGTATCTCTGTTACTTTGAAGTAACAGTACACAATTATGAGAATTAACAGTGACAATCCTCATGAAATAAATACTTGTTGAAAACTGAACCAACACTCAACAACACTAATCTCCATGTCTCTTGGTATTTATGCCCTTGTGTCTTTCCCTTCCATCTTGGATCCGCTGGCTCCATGACTCACTTTAAACAAGAGCAATCTTTAAACAACAATATTTAAACAGCACAGAAGTGACGCTGTGCTGAGCCTTAGATCTAATCCTTAAGAAGTCCTGGAGGTTTCTACTTTTGAGCTTTGGGGAGCCCTGAACCACAGATGCATTAAGTCTGACCACCCAGCTGGAGAGAACACAAGGAGAGGGCATGTGTCAAGGGAGAGGCCCTGGGGCTACAGGGCAGGAGAGAGAGGCCCAGGTCAGCCCAGCCTTCCAGCTCTCCCAGCCAAGGAGCCAGACCTGTGATAAGGTCATTCTGGAAGTTCCAGCCCCAGTGGTTCTCTAACACCATCAGCACGAGAGACACAAAGCAAGACCAGAAAATGATTACAAGGTCAACTCAAAGCATTATGAGATATAATAAATTATTGTTATTTTAAGGCAGTAATTTGGGGGGAGGGGATAGCTGGTTATAGGGTAGATAATGGAAACCAGCAACAAGGAAAACATTTGGAGCTATGCAGTTCAGTGAGGTTGAGCCCTTGAAATGTGGCTACCATGCCTGAGAAACTGAATTTTGAATTTTATGTAATCTAATTAATTTGAACTTAAAAGCTGAAGCAATGTAAAGAAAAATTTTTTTTTTTTTTTTGTTAAACACAACTTTGTTTTGTTAGGATGATGTTTCACTCTTTGATTACTTGCAGTGTTGTTATTGGATTGTAGTTCTGTCAGGACCTGTGCCATTTCTAGAATTACACATAACACACTACCAAGAAAAGACTGTGATACATGTTGCTAATAATTTTTATATCAATCACTTATTGAAATGATATTATTTTGGATATATCAGGCTACATAAAGTGAAATGTATTATTAATATTAATTTCACCTATTTCTTTTTACTTTTTGAAATGTGACTTCTAGAAAACTTAAAATCACATATGTGGTTTGCATTATATTTCTACCTGACAGAAAAGGATTATACATAGAGTTATAAAGGATTAAACATAGAGTTGTTTTAAAGTAGACTTTGAGCTTTAGAACAGTATTAGATTCCATATGCCCCACAGCCAATTTCCACTATTATTAACATCTTGCATTAGTATGGTTCATCTGTTACAATGGATAAACCAATATTGATATATTATTATTAACTAAAGTCGTTCTTTATTCAGATTTCCTTAGTTATTGCCTAGTGTCCTTTGTCTATTCCAGGATCCCATTCAGGATACCATATTACATTTAGTCATCATGTCTGCTGAGGCTCTTCTTGGCTGTCACTGTTTTTCAGACATTCTTTGTCATTAAAATGACTGTAGTGGGTTGAATGGTGGCCCTCAAAAAGATATTTCCATGTTTTAATCCCTGAAAACTGTGAATGTGACTTTATCTGGAAAAGCAAGCTTTTGTATATAATTAAGTTAAAGGTCTCCAGATGAGATCTTCCTGAATTATCTGAGTGGACCTTCAATCCAATTATGAGTGTTCTTATATGAGGCAAACAAAGGAGAGACATAGAGAGAGAAGAGGAAGAAGCAATGTGATCACAGAAGCAGAGATTAGAGTGATTCAACCACAAGCACAGGAATGCAGAAGCTGGAAGAGTCAAGGGACTGAATCTCTCCTAGAACCCCTGGTGGTGGGGGCACAGCGTTGCCAGTTCATTAAGAAATTAAAACAATGACTTTGACAGTGTTGACAGTATTAGTCAGGTATTTTTCTCACACGCCCCCTATTGGAATTTGGTTGATGTTTTTCCCATGGGATATGCGTTCTTGGGAGGAAAACCACAGAGATAAAGTACACATTGAATCAAACACACATACTATCAACATGATTTATCACCGTTGATGTTGACCTTGATCATGTGGTTCAGGTAGTATTTCTCCACTATTAAGTTACTCTTTTTTTCCACACTGTACTCTTTGGAAGGGATTTTGACAGATCAAATAAAACTTATAGTCAAACGGGAAGGAAGAGATAGCCATGAGAGCTTCTGATAGGGAGAAGTAGATACTGAGTGACTACTGGTCATGGGGAAAAACAGATCAATAATAACCACAGTGTAAAACTGGTGGGACCACATTTGAAAAGGAGGGGAGACCTCTACATCTCTGAAACAATAAGAAACAAATAAAAGAGAGGTAAAGAGATATTGAATAGGTAATACAAAGAAAGGTTAAAGACCTTATAGATAAAGCCCTCTTCTCAAGAAAGTAAAATTCAACTCAACGGACACTGAGACTTACTATATATCAGACACTGAATTTGGACCCTGAAGAATCCAAATATAGCTAGCACATTTAGTTTCCATCTTAAGATATTTATCACTTGAAAGTGAAGGATATCATGTGAATATGGTATAAAAATAAATATAGCAATATAGGGATATTTTAAAAGGGCAGTAGAAAAGTAGTATTCACATCTCTCTGAAACTCAGGAAAGTTTCCAAAGATTAGCTGGTATTTGAGAGAAAACCCACTAACCACAAAAAGTGACATGGTAGTACGACCTAAAAATAATTGTCAAAATAGTTTTCAACTTTGCAGTTTCTGAAATGCTATTTGTCACTGACCCAGAATTGATTAGACTTGGGGATAGAATTCAAGCCAAGAAAAATCATAAAAATATAAACCAGGATGAAAAGTATTAATTATATTGAGAACTAAAACTGTCAGACAAGCTCTGTATGGAAAAGTTATATGAAAAGCTGAAATATTAAAACACTGCTTGATACTCTCTGAATGGGAGAATGGGGTATTTGTTTTTCACAAAGGTTCAATGTGTAAAGGCATTAACCTGGCAAGCTTCAGTTGCATAGTCTGTGAAAAATGAGAATAGAAATAGTTCTTACATGAAAGGATCAAATGAAGTAAGGCACGCTCAGCAAAGGCTCTGGAATGCAATAAACTCCCAGGAATTATTGTCATTGCTATGACCAGTATTATTTGTTTAGTCATCAATTTCCTTCCCCATCCCAGTTTCCTTCAAGATGGCAGCCATATCGTACTCATTTATGCCCCTCAAGTGGCCAAAAAAGTGCTTGTCACCAGGAAGAAATGCAATAATCAGCTTATTCCACTTAATTAAAGAGGAGTTGATTATGTCAAAGGACAAGGAATAGAAATAATTTAGAGGTTGATAGAAACAATGTGCTTCAAACTGATTTGCTCCTTTAAAAAAAAGGAAAACATAAAAAATATTCATCCAGTTGAAAAAAAGTCTTATTAAAAGCGATTTTAATGCTCTTAAATGTATACATAAGAAATGTATACATGAAAAAGTTGTAATTCCCTTTGCAG